>NC_092390.1:39036200-39339230 GCF_030028105.1 Mobula birostris
TGCAGTTTCTTCTACACCAGTGAGACTAGAGGTAAATTGGCTAATCTCTGCATCAAGCACCTCCACTCCAGCCTGGTGGCCAACCATTTAAATTCCTATTCCTATTCCCAATCCTTCTGGTAATTTTCCTCCCTCCCCCCCCACTCCCCCCTTCACTTTTCTATTTCTCACTCTAGCCTCTCCTCAATTGCCTAATCATACTGTGCACACCCCCGCCCCCCCGTTCCTCCTCCTCCCCTTTCTCTCAAGGTCCATTATCTCCTCCTGTCAGATTCCTCCTCCTCCAACCCTTTATCGTTCCCACCCACCTGGCTTCAACTATCACATTCTAGCTAATCCTCCTTTCCCTCCCCCCATCCACCTTTTTAATTTTGTCTTTCCTCTTCCTTTCCAAGTCCTGAAGAAGGGCATCAGCTCAAAACATCGACTATTTATTAATTTCCATAGATGCTGCCTAACTTATTGAGTTCTTCCAGCATTCTATGTATATAGCTCTGGATTTCCAGCGTCCACAGAGTCTCTTGTGTGTTTGACTATGATATTGCTTGCCATTGTTAAAAAAGTCATGTCTGCCATAATGAGAAGGGAGGAAGGAATTTGAACAGTGCTGTCAAGAATAAAATCAACTTTTCTTTTCACCTTTTGGCTACTGTGCAAAAACAAAACTATTCTGTAGAAATAGTTGCTTACAGCTACTCATTACGTGACATATCATGTCCTTTAACCATTTCAGATGGAGCAAATCTTACCAAGTACAAAGACAAGCAGCACAAAAACTACATTTAATCAGATAGTAAAATGCAATTTACAATAAATATGACTGACCTTCTATAGGATGTTGCTGGGACTTGAGGACCTAAGTTTATAGGGAAAGGTTGAATATGTTAGAACTTTATTCCTTGGAGCGTAGGAGGATGAGGGGGAAATCTTACGGAAGTATATCAAATTATGAGGGATAGAAATAGGGTAAATTAGGGTAAATAGGGCAAGTTTTTTGCCCCCCTGAATTTAGGCGAGACTAGAACTAGAGGTGATAGGTTTAGGATGAAAAGTGAAATATGTAATGGGAACCTGAGCGGAAGCTTCCTCACTGACAGGGTGGTGTGCGTATGGAACGAGCTGCCAGTGGTAGCAGTGGGTGCAAGTTCAATTGCAACATTTAAGAGAAGAGTTGATAAGGACATGGATGATGGGAGTATAGAAAGTTATGATCCAGGTATGGGTGGATGGCACTAAGCAGAAAAACAAGTTGAAATAACCCAGGTGGACTAAAGGGCCTATTTTTGTGCTGTAGCATTCATGACTCCATGATTACATCAAAAATGTTTGAAAACTAAAAGGAAACTGAAATTACCCACACGATAAGTGTATTATGGTAGTGTACACTTGAATAGCAAAAATAAATGACTAAAAATTGTATTCCAGCTTGTAATAGAAACAGCTGGAGTAAAATACATAAATAACTTGGAGGTTGCTTATTAATAAAAAAATTTGTTAAACAGGTACTTCAAGGTCAAGAAACTGCTTGGTATCTGAATAGGTACATACAGTAGAGAAAATTTTTAAATTGTAAAAGTTCAAACTATGAAAGTTTAGGAAGGTCCCACCTTGCATTTAACTAGTCTGGTCATAAACTGACAAAGTGAGAAATAATGGAGATTGCTGATGAAAGGATCATCGTGCAGAAAAAGAACCCAATTAATGGTAATATCTGAATGGTTGGGTTAAATACCCTGGTTTAAATACAGATTGCCCCTGGTTGGCCTAAATTCTTGACAGTCAGCTGCATTTCTGACTTGTGAACTGTTCAGGTTATGAACAGTTCTCGGGAATGGAATCTTGCTGCAACCAGGGGAGCGTGTGTCCTACAACTGTAAAATCAAGCTAACAATAAAGAAAGAAAATATCCAGGTACTAGGTTACAGAAGGGCTGCTGAGGCTGAACTTTTGATGATCAGTAACTACTGCATCTACTAAGCAATAAATAAATAAATAAAATTTGGGAATCGTAAAGGACAGGAGAACAAGAATGGCAGGACGGGTTTTGCATTGCTCTATCAGATGAACAATGGGCTGCTGGATAAAATTCTGTGTAAATTTGTATAATATGGAAATAGACACTTATCTGATGATCAAAGACCTGACAGATAAAGCAAAAGTTAAACATAGACAGTTACAAAAATTTTAAAAATGTGAAGACTTCATCCAATTGTAAAATCTACCAAGTCATTACTAGGCTTCCGGATTACTAGACTATTAACATAATTATTCCTCTACCAAATATACAATTCCTTTCCTTGATTCATAATTTCTAACTCACAATCTATTTTTTTTTAAGAATGGATCTAGTGGAGTAAAAGCACATTACCGTGATCTTCAGAAGTTATTCTGCAAGATGCCACACAAACCACTGCTACACAAAATAAAGGTACAAGTACCTTTATTAAACATGAGCAAAAGAACATAAAACAGTACTATAAATAAATGAATTTTCAGGTTAGTAGATGCTATACATAGGCCATAATTAACCTATTTGTAGACACTGCGAATCTAAGAATGTGCAAGGGGAGATAGGCAGGTTAAATGAGTGGGGAAAGCAGGGCAGATAGACTATAATAATTTGGAAAAATTATAGTCTAGCTGCCAAGCCCAACGGTAACATAGCAATATCTGACTAGCATAGCAGAGCATAGCAATAGCATGACACTATTACAGTGTGGAATATTCTAGAGGTTGGAGTTTAATTCTGGTACCATTCTGCAAGAGGTTGCACATCCTCACATAGGTTTTCCCTGGACCCTCCAATTTCCTCCCACAGTCCAATGGCGTACCAGGTGGGTTAAATGGTCATTATAAATTGTCCTGTGATGTTGGTCAGGGTTAAACGGGATTGAGTAGTTGCTGGGGTGATGCAGCTCGAAGGGTTGGAAGGGCCCACTCTGTGGTGTATCGCTAAATAAAATGAAGTTATTTAGCTGGACAAAAATGAAGCAGAGCTATTTTGTAATTTAAAATAAAGTTGAGTGATTTGGGTGTGACTTACATGAAATTTAGAAAGCTACTACTGAAGTTCAGCAAGCAATTAGGAAGACAAGTGTCTGGTGATCTTTATTTCCTTAGGAGTCTATGAAGATTCCGCAAGACATTGAAAACTTCGACAAACTTCTAAAGATGTGTAGTGGAGAATGTGTAGTGGCTGACTGCATCATAGCCTGGTTGGGAACACCATTGCCTTTGAATGGAAAATCATGGGTAAAGCCCTCCCCACTGAGCTCATTAACATGAAACACTGTCGCAGGAAAGCGACATCCTTCTAAGATCCTCACTGCCCAGGCCATGCTCTTTTCTCGCTGCTGCCATCAGGTAAAAGGCAGTAGAGCCTCAGGGCTCACAACACCAGGTTCAAGAACAGTTACTACCCTCAACCATCAGACTCTTGAACAAAAGAGACTAATTACACTCATCTGTTGTTCCCACAATCAATGATCTCACTTTAAGGATTCATTATCTTGTTATTTCATGCTCTTGTTATTTATTGCTATTTATTTATATTTGCACAGTTTGGTGTCCTCTGTGCTCTACTTGATCTTTCATTGATCCTGTTGAAGTTACTATCTGCAGGAAAAAGAATCACAGGGGTGTATGTGGTGACATATATGTATTCTGATAATAAAAATTACTTTTCACCATATAGGAGTCAGAAAGTTTTACTTGAATTGAACAGTGCTTTGCTGAGATCACATCTTGAGTGTCATACACAGTTTTGGTTTTCTTACACAGAAGTATATGACCAAATAGGTGTCCACCGTAAATTCACTAAATGTTTAAATGAAAACTAATGTACAGAAGAGATTGTAAATGTGTAGTATACCAAACTAAAGAACTCCAATAATAGCTAACATTAACTTGCTAACTCCAAAATAGTAACATTAACTGTCTGATAAAAGCAACAGATAATTAAACCATATGTTATAGAGAGATTATTACATTACAGTAAATAACATGAGCAACAATGGCTCATTCAAGCAGACTGATACCCAAGAATTGGGAAGTACATGCAATAGTCACAAATGTAATTTGGACACAAACCACATAATCCAATATTATGTCTAGCTTTCTTATTACAGTCAGCTAGGAGATGGATGAACTTTAGTCTGAAAAGGCATTAAAAACATCCAAGGGATATTAAAAGACTGCTTATCTATCAAAGAGCACTTGCAGACTCCAGGACAAATCTAGTGGCATTTCTTATTTAGTCTGTGCATCATGGTTAAATAAAGATGATCACAGAGAGATTGCCAAATGCCAACTCAAGCCCTCAAACCACATTCAATTTTAATCGTGGAAATGGAAGGTTTAATTCTTACAGTGGAAAACCCACTGCTGAACTTAGTTGATGCAAGAAGATGAGTGGCAGATCTTTTTGTCCCCATAATTTGTTTTGGTAATTTCCTGATTTACCAGAGAATTCTTTGCAATTCTCCATTTTAAAGCTCTGTGGATTCTCTCTCTGAGCATGTTGAAAGGTGAGCTGAGAAACCACAGCCCTCTGAGATGGAGGTGAGAAAACAGATGAGACATGGGTGCAAAGGTAATCTAACAGGTGGCAGAACAAGTCTGAGGAACTATACAACTCCTCCTGCTCATATTTATGAGCTTGCACCAACTTTGGACTGCGACAAAATTTAGAGTTGAGAATCTTCAGAGGAATGCTGAAGCTTACTGAGTAATTTTAGTGTCCATGATGACAGATTTTCAACCATGGAATCAAAGGATCGACTGACAGTAGTTGACAAGTTGCAAGGAAAGTTGAAAATTAGCTACAATGGTACATTGCCTCCTAGGTACCAGGTTTAGGGACGTCTCAGATCGGGGCCACAGCATCCTAAGGGGGAAGGTGACAAGCCAGAAGTCTTGGCAGCAATGACATTGGTAGGAAAAGCAAGGTTCTGAAGAAAGAATGTTGGGAGCTAGGCAGAAAGCTGAACAACAGGACCTTCAAGGAAGAAAATTATAGTTGGGGGCTTAACATCCAAGGATACACATTGAATCAAAAGGATAGGCAGGTAGGCAGAGGGGGAGGGGTGGCTCTGTTGGTAAAAAATTAAATTAAATCTTAAGAAAGAGGTGACATGGTTTTGGAAGATGTAGAATCACTGTAGGTAGAATTAAGAGACTGCATGGGTAAAGAGAACCAGATGGGAATTATAAATAGATCTCTGAACAGTAGCCAGGATGTGGGCTACAAAGTACAACGGGAGTTAGAAAAGGCATGTCAAAAAGGCAATGTTGCAAGAATCATGGGGGATTTCAATAAGCGGGTAGATTGGGGAAAATCAGGTTAGTGCTGATCCCAAAAGGAGGAATTTGTAGAATGTCTATGAGATGACTTCTTTTTTTTTTTAAGAGCAGCTCATGGTTGAGCCCACCAGGGGGATCAGCTATTCTGGATTAGGTGTTGTGTAATGAAACTGATTTGATAAGAAACCCTTAGAAAGCAGTGATCATAATATGACAGAATTCACCCTGCAGTTTGAGGGGCAGAAGTGAAAGTCAGATGTATCGGTATTATAGTGGAGTAAAGGGAATTATAAGAGGCATGAGAGAAGAGCTGACCAAAGTAGATTGCAAGGGGACACTGGCAATGATGACTGCAGAGTAGCAATGGCTGGAGTTTCTGGGAGCAATTTGGAAAATGCAGGGTAGATACATCCCAAAGATGAATTAGTCATTCTGCCTTAGAATACACAACAGCAGCTATCAAGGGAAGTCAAATCCAACATAAAACCAAAAGAGAGGGCATATAATAGAGTAAAAATTAGCAGGAAGTTAGAGGATAAGGAAGCTTTTAAAAATAAGGAAGGCAACTAAAAAAGCTAAAAGGAGCAAAAAGATGAAAACTGAAGGTAAGCTGGTCAATAATAAAGAAGATACCAAAAGTTTTTCAGATATATAAAGAGTAAAAGAGAGGCAGGAGCAGATATTAGACCACTGGAAAATGAAGCTGGAGAGGTAGTAATGGAGGACAAGGAAATGGTGGACAAACTGAAAGACATTCGCAGTGTGCCGGAACTGTGAGCACTTTTGGGCCCCTTGTCTAAGAAAGGATTCGAGAATTGAAAGGCTTATAATATGAGGAGAGTTTGATAGCTCTGGGCCTGTACTCGCTGGCATTTAGAAGAATGGGTGGGGGGGGGGGGGTCCTCATTGAAACTGAAAGACCTAAATAGAGTGGGTGCGTGAAGAATGTTTCCTATAGTGAGGTTGTCTAGGACCAGAGAGCACAACCTAGAATAGAGGGACTTCCATTTAGAATGGAGGTGAGGAGAAATATTTTTAGGCCGAGGGGGAGATGAATCTGTGGAATTTGTTGCCACAGGCAACTGTGGAGAGCAGGTCATCAAGTGTATTTAAGGCAGAGGTTGATAGATTCTTGAGAAGTCAAGGGGTCAAAGGTTACAGGAAGGCAGCAAGAAAATGGGGTTGAAAGGGAAATGAATCAGCCATGATCAAAAGGTGAGACAGACTAGACAGGCCAAATGGCCTAATTCTGCTCCTATGTCTTATGGTCTTATGATCAGTGACCTGAAACGTTAACCTTATCTCTAGCCACTGATGCTACCTGAGTTTTACCAGCATTATTTTTATTTTAATTTTGAAATATGCTCACCTGGGAAGAGCAGGTAGTTTTACATGTTGCTTAAGTGGCATTGGTTTCAAAACTGTTTAGAATAGAATCTCCTAAAGTTCAAACAAATTGGGTAGCTATATTTACATTACCATGCAAATAGCAAGTTATTCAATAATTCTTATTTATGCAGAGGTTGGAAGATGATGAAGGTTAGCAGAGCAGCAGTTAATTTTTTACATAAAAATGGTAATGAAGGCTCTCTTTTAATTAAATCTAAACTTTCCCATTATCACCTTGAAGTTTTATTCATACATGTTGCAGATAATGATGCATATAAGAAAAATATCAAATTTATGATTACTCTGCCATGGGGATTTATTGTCTTTATTTACCTTACCTAGTTTTGTAAAGACAATTAAATATTCAGCATTGCACTGTGGACAAGCCACTCTGGCTGTACTGTTGCCCCTTTGCTTCTCATCTACCCATCGTTGTAGACAAGCTTGATGAACCCATTTAGTGGAGCCCCTGCACTTGCAGGGTCTCACCCATTCTGCTGTCCGATCATCTTCATCTGTGGCAAAACACACCCAACAACTCCTAAAATGAAAACAAAAATTCCAGTGTCACCAAACTGAGCCAAAGATAGTTTTCTAACAGCAACAGTCTGAAATTATAAAGATGATCAAGAAGTAAAACTACAAACTTCAAAATCAGAGTACTACAACACAGAAATAGTCCTTTCAGCCCATCTTGTCCATGCCCACTTGATCTTCTGCTTAGACCCATTTACCTGCACCCAGATCATAGCCCTTCATACAACTCTCATCCACGTACATATCAAATGTAACAACTTAACTTACATCTACCATTTCTACTGGCAGGTGAACACGAACACACACACACACACACACGCAAGCTTGTAACTTCTAGTTCTAGTCTCAATCTCAGAGTGAGAAAGCCTGCAAGCATTCATCTTATCTATACCCCTCGTAATTTTTTGTACCTCAATAAAGATGCTTTCCACCCCCACCACCCCAACTGACTAAAGTCCTAATCTTTTCAATCTTTCTCTATAACTCTGGTCTTGAAGACCCTTTAAAGCTTCTTTTAAAACTTCTCTGTGTTCTTTCGATAATTGATATCTTTTCCGTAGGTAGGCGACCAGAACTGCAAACAATACCCCAAATTCGGCCTCACCACTATTAACATAACATCCTAAAGTACACAATACTCTGATTTATGAAGACCAATGTGCCAAAAGTGCTCTTTATAACCTTATCTTTCTGTGACACCACTTTCAAGGAATTATGGATTTGTATCCCCAAGTCCCTTTGTTCTATCTCACACTTTAGTGCCCTACAATTCAATGTTCAAGTCTTACCCTGGTTTAGTCTCCCCAAATGCAACATCGCACACTTGTCTGCATTAAATTCCATCTGCTATTTTTCAGCCCATTTTCCCAGTTAGTCCAAATCACTTTCCAGGTTTTCACAGCCTTTCTCGACATCCACTATACCCCTAATATTGGAGTCATCTGCAAATTTAATGATCCAGTTTACCACATTATCATGCAAATTATTAATATAGATTATAAAAAACAATGGACCCAGCAGCAATCCCTGTGGCACACCACTAGACGCAGGATTCCAGTCAGAGAGACAACCACACTCTGGCTTCTCCTACTAATCAAAGTTAATTCTAACTGACTACTCCGTCCTGAATGCCAAGAGGCTTAACTTTCTGGATCAGTGTCCCATGTGGGACTTTTGTAAAAGGTCATGATGATGTTCACGTCGACAATGCCCACCACCTTTCCTTTATGAACCTTTTTGCTAATCTCCTTGAAAAATTCTAAGGTTGGTTAGACATGACCTGCCACATATGGAGCCCTGTCTACCCAAATATTTAAATACCCTGTACAGTACCTTTATTTTTTAAAAAAAAGCATAATAATCTTGATTTCTATTTTTTCCTCCTACATATAAAGTGGATTATTGCTCATCACTTGGTTCACAGGTTTACCTATGGACAACTATACATAAGACTTTAAACAAGCTGCACAAAATGTTCATACCACAAAAAAATAAACTGCTCGAGGAAGCCAGTGGATCTGGCAGCAAAGGGACAAAGATGAGGCAGGTGATGGGGGAGAAGATCGGAGAACCAAGTATAGTGTGGTGATGATATGCGGATGGGACCAGGTGGAGGGAACAAAACTAGATGACATGGAGAAGTGATGGGAAAATGAAGGAGACACCAAGGAACACAGAGAATGTAAGAGTTTAGTCTTCATAACAGTGGGAGACTACCGAAGTGGAATATGCGGTGGTCTCCCTTTCCAATTGGCTCCATCTACCATCCTTTCCTCCCTTATCAGTTTCCATCTATCTTCCCTACATATTAAATTCTACCATCTCCAGCCTCATGTTTCTACTCATCATTTACCAGCTTCTGTCTCTACCTCTACCCCCCCCCCACCCAACTCCATTTGCCCCCTTTGGTCTCTCCCAATCTGTCTTCCAACTCCAAGGTGCCTTCTCCCGCAACTGGCTCAAGCTGCCCATCATCTCCCTAAGCAGGTTCCACTTATTGCCTACCAGCCCACCTCAGTCATCCGACTCATTCTTCTCTTAAGGGCTATTTCTTCTTTATACTCTCAAGCCAAAACTTCAACTATCATTTTTGCCTCCATAGATGTTACTTAATCAACTGATATCCCCCAACACCTGCAGTCTCTTTCATCTCTCTATTCATTAAGCCTACTAAATTAGAAATTCATAATTCTGAATGTTCTTAAGGAAATGTGTGATAAAAAGTTCCAATTAACTCCCATTGTGCCTCAAGTAAAACTGACTCCAGTAAGATCTAAGTAGTGAAACATACTGTGATAATGCTTCACCGTGGTCATCTCCCACTTTCAGAGTCTGGGAATGGTGTAGAATGAAAAAGAAATCACTTGCATATGGACTACGTGATGACATTTCAACCCAAGAGTTCTGCTTCTTGCAGAATTTTCTATTTTCTTGTATTGAATACAATATGACCTTGATAAAACAGTGAATTAGATCAGTAGGCAGATAAACTGAAACAGGAAAAACCCTGCTAGGTAAAGCCTCTTGTGAAAACAGAACTTAATATTTCATGGTAACTTGAGCCTCTTTTCTAGACAGGTTCACAAGTAGCAATCAATATTGCTAATGTATTTTTCTCTGCCGTATATTCTGCCGAACAAAAGACAGTGTTCATACAGTCTGTCCAGGTTTTATTTTTGCAGGATGCCTTGTGCAAAACTTGAATATATGGTAGATATTTCCCAATCATTCTAAAGCAGATCCTTATGTCTGTTTTCATGAGAAATAGACATGAAAATTGTTCAGATACAGGAAATATTACTACATCTCTGACCTTGACAAAATAATGGGAATTTCAATAAAATATTTGATGACATTGCCAACACATAATATTGGCATAATATTAACATACCTAAATATAATGTGTTTGCTAAGGAACTGCTCCCTCATGCATGTTGAGGAATCATACAGAAGGAGAAACAACTAGCTAATGACCGTTGGAGTTACAGTGCTGTAGGCAATAGAAACTTCCAAAATTTACTGTTTGTTACAATACCAGACCCAATGGCAATGCAGTTTCTCAACAATTACAATGGTACTATTTGCAGACTACAGTAATACAAATTTCAATTCTCCATGAAAGAATGTTTTTTTTTGGCATCCAGAAAGCTCTGATGCTTAAGTACTCACTGGCATTCGGAATAATCTTAAAATGTGAGTGCGAACCTTGAGGAAAGAAACGAAGATGGGGCACGAGCCAATGCTCGACTCAGTTTCGTCGATTATAGCTTTTAATATTCACTGATTAATGAGGAAGGTTGAAACATCGAGAAAAATGTGGAGGACGAGAACTGATGGCCTTCTGATTGCTGATGGGATTGCTCTGCTGCCGAAGAGGAAGCCTGTGTGGCCTATTGCTGTGCCTGAAGTCTCGCTCTTTCGATAATGCCTGTGAATATTACTGGGGTTTCTGAGCAACACACATAAAAGTTGCTGGTGAACGCAGCAGGCCAGGCAGCATCTCTAGGAAGAGATGCAGTCGACGTTTCAGGCCGAGACCCTTCGTCAGGACTAACTGAAGGAAGAGTGAGTAAGGGATTTGAAAGTTGGAGAGGGAGGGGGAGATCCAAAATGATAGGAGAAGACAGGAAGGGGAGGGATGGAGCCAAGAGCTGGACAGGTGATTGGCAAAGGGGATATGAGAGGATCATGGGACAGGAGGTCCGGGAAGAAAGACAAGGAGGTGGGGGGGGGGACCCAGAGGATGGGCAAGGGGTATATTCAGAGGGACAGAGGGAGAAAAAGGAGAGAGAGAGAAAGAATGTGTGTATATAAATAAATAACGGATGGGGTACGAGGGGGAGGTGGGGCATTAGCGGAAGTTAGAGAAGTCAATGTTCATGCCATCAGGTTGGAGGCAACCCAGACGGAATATAAGGTGTTGTTCCTCCAACCTGAGTGTGGCTTCATCTTTACAGTAGAGGAGGCCGTGGATAGACATGTCAGAATGGGAATGGGATGTGGAATTAAAATGTGTGGCCACTGGGAGATCTTGCTTTCTCTGGCGGACAGAGCGTAGATGTTCAGCAAAGCGGTCTCCCAGTCCGCGTCGGGTCTCACCAATATATAAAAAGCCACATCGGGAGCACCGGACGCAGTATATCACCCCAGCCGACTCACAGGTGAAGTGATGCCTCACCTGGAAGGACTGTTTGGGGCCCTGAATGGTGGGAAGGGAGGAAGTGTAAGGGCATGTGTAGCACTTGTTCCGCTTACACGGATAAGTGCCAGGAGGGAGATCAGTGGGGAGGGATGGTGGGGGACGAATGGACAAGGGAGTTGCGTAGGGAGTGATCCCTGCGGAATGCGGGGGGGGGGGGAGGGAAAGATATGCTTAGTGGTGGGATCCCGTTGGAGGTGGCAGAAGTTGCGGAGAATAATATGTTGGACCCAGAGGCTGGTGGGGTGGTAGGTGAGGACCGGGGGAACCCTATTCCTAGTGGGGTGGCGGGAGGATGGAGTGAGAGCAGATGTACATGAAATGGGGGAGATGCGTTTAAGAGCAGAGTTGATAGTGGAGGAAGGGAAGCCCCTTTCTTTAAAAAAGGAAGACATCTCCCTCATCCTAGAATGAAAAGCCTCATCCCGAGAGCAGATGCAGCGGAGACGGAGGAATTGCGAGAAGGGGATGGCGTTTTTGCAAGAGACGGGGTGAGAAGAGGAATAGTCCAGATAGCTGTGAGAGTCAGTAGGCTTATAGAAGACATCAGTGGATAAACTGTCTCCAGAGACAGAAAGATCTAGAAAGGGGAGGGAGGTGTCGGAAATGGACCAGGTAAACTTGAGGGCAGGGTGAAAGTTGGAGGCAAAGTTAATAAAGTCAACGAGTTCTGCATGCGTGCAGGAAGCAGCGCCAATGCAGTCATCCATGTAGCGAAGGAAAAGTGGGGGACAGATCCCAGAATAGGCAAGGAACATAGATTGTTCCACAAAGCCAACAAAAAGGTAGGCATAGCTAGGACCCATACGGGTGCCCATAGCTACACCTTCAGTTTGGAGGAAGTGGGAGGAGCCAAAGGAGAAATTATTGAGAGTAAGGACTAATTCCGCTAGACAAAGCAGAGTGGTGGTAGAGGGGAACTGATTAGGTCTGGAATCCAAAAAGCGTAGAGCTTTGAGACCTTCCTGATGGGGGATGGAAGTATATAGGGACTGGACAGCCATGGTGAAAATAAAGCGGTGGGGGCCAGGGAACTTAAAATCATCGAAAAGTTTAAGAGCGTGAGAAGTGTCACGAACATAGGTCGGAAGGGATTGAACAAGGGGGGATAAAACCGTGTCGAGGTCTGCAGAAATGAGTTCGGTGGGGCAGGAGCAAGCTGAGACAATAGGTCGGCCAGGACAGGCAGGTTTGTGGATCTTGGGTAGGAGGTAGAAACAGGAAGTGCGAGGTGTGGGAACTATAAGGTTGGTAGCAGTGGATGGGAGATCCCCTGAGCAGATAAAGTTGGTGATGGTGTGGGATGGGAGACAATGGCCTGGTGCTCCTTAGTGGGGTCACAATCGAGGGGTAAATAAGAGGAGGTATCCGCAAGTTGTCGCTGTGCCTCGGCAAGGTAGAGGTCAGTACGCCAGACTACAACAGCACCCCCCTTATCGGCGGGTTTCTGAGTATGGTTTTGGACTACAGATTCCACTCCCACAATCTTATGGTTTTATATTCTGTGTTTTTGCCATTCTTTCTCATTTTATGTGCGGGGGGGAGGGGATATGGGGGTCAACGTTCTTGTTGGGTTTCTTGTGGAGGGAGTGGGTTTAGGAGTCAATGTTTTTGTTGTGTTTCATACAGGGGAAGGGAGATTGATGTCATGTTGGTGGGGTGCTGTTTCTCTCTGAACTGTAGCATGTTGTTTCTTTGTTTTGCGGCTATACTGCATACATACTTTAAAATGAACACCTGCAATTTCAATGACAAAATAAATCAGGAGAACCACTGAAAAAATTATGTTGTACCATTTTTGGTCTCTGGATGCTCTCAACCTCTAAAATATTATCAGTGGTTTCTGATGTATAAGACAGTGAAAATATGACAATATAATAAGGACAAATACTATCCAGAATACAAGGGAAAGCTTCTCTCCATACTTGCACGCAATCCTTTATATTTACTTGAGGGTACGGATGGAGCATTGGCTTAACATCTCATCTGAAAATCATCTTCAATCACTGTCAACTTCAACTTTGTACCTGTCCATCTCACTCGCATCAGGGAGGAGGCCACATAGCATCCACACCAGGAGCACCAGATTCAAAAACAGTTACTTTCCCCAAATATCAACATCTTCACTCACTAACTAGGCACCAAAGTAGCGTACTGGTTAGCACGACACTATTACAGCTCTCGGGGCATGGGAGTTCGGAGTTCAATTCCGATGTCATCTGTAAGGAGCCCGCACATCTCTGTGGAAAGTATTGGTTTCCTCCCACAATCTAAAGACGTACAACGATTAGTAGGTTGATTGGTCATTATGAACTGTGCTGTGATTTAGCGAAGGTTATATCATGGTTAATATGAATCAATGTATCTTATGCATTTATATTTTGCATGTTTAATTCTATCTTTTGTGTTTTTTGTGCTGCATCTGATTTGGAGCAACAATTATTTAATTCTTCTTACACTTGTGTACAGGAAATGACATTAAACAATCTTTAATCATGAATGGGATTTGAACCCATAACCTTACTATTTTGCATTCAGACTGCAATGCAAAAGTTTATTTAAATACCTGCTGATTAATAAAACTAAACTACTTGAAGTTACTCATCTCTAAATTTATACATTAGAAAGCATTATTTATCACATTAAAGTAACAAAACCAATATACCAAATTTGACAATTAAGAGCAGAGAAATAGAGCAAGAACAATGGGATGAATAAAGAGCTTTGTTAAATTACCTTGATGGCAAAAAGTAAACTCATTTACCAATTACATTTCCTGGGTAAAAGCATTAAATTAGATTATTTTCTTCCTTAATGTGAAGAAGATTGTAACAAACTCCAATATTTATTGCAAACATTGTAATGATCTAAGACTTTTTAAGCTTGTATCAATTACCAATTTTACTTGGCTCTTGATCAATACACAATTTTCATAATCTTACTACAAAGAAATGGGTATTGGGGTGGAGACAAGTGTCTATCAAAGGAGGTGCAAGGTGCAGCACCCACTTAGAAACCCCCACCCCACACCCGATCAGAGTCACATGAAGCCATAGGAGCAGGCAGTGGATGGTTGTATGAGCAGCTGGTGCACATCACAAGCCCTAGTAATGCGACCACTGACTCCAGGCAGACAATCTCTGAAGAGTACTGATAATTGCTGGGGTCATCCGTCTTATAAAGACATTGCTCAGTAGAAGGCAATGGGAAAACAATTCTGTAGAAAAATTTGCCAAGAACAATCGTGGTCATGGAAAGATTATGATTGCCACGTAATATGACACAGCATATAATAAAAAACAAATACAAAGAAAGATATCCCATCCTGATCCACCATGGCTTGGTACAATCTGCCAAGTTGTGGACACAGCTCAGCTCATCACAGAAAGCAGCCACCTCTCCATGGACTCTGCTTATGCTGACTGCTTTACTAAAGTGGAGATAAGAACAAACAAAGACTGCACCCACCCCAGATATTCTCTCTTCTTCCTTTCTCCCACTGGGTGGAAGATACACCAGCCTGAAAGCACATACTACCAGTCTCAAAGACAACATCTATTAAACAGTCCCCTAGTACGAAAAGATGGACTCAAGCTCACAATCTACCCTGTTATGACCTTGCACTTTATTATCTACCTGCACTGCACCTTCGCTGCAACTATAACATTTCATTGTGTTCTGTTCTTGATTTTCCTTGAACTATCTCAATGCACTGCTCTAATGATCTGCATGAACAGCATGCAAGGCAAGTTTTTCCACCACACCTCTGTAAACGTGACTATAATAAACCAATTTAAAATGTCGCTGTTAATGGTTTTAAAATAATAAAATTAATTATAAATGGCTTTGAAGATTACCAAGTTTCCAAACAAAATGATGACCATACAATTCATCACATCCCATGGGCAACATCAAAAAAGCAACCATGAAGAGAAATAAAAAGCTGATGTTTCAGGCGGAGACCCTTGATTCTGATTCACTCCAGCATTTTGTGTGTTACTCTTCATTTTCAGCATCTGCAGAACTTCACATGTTTATTAAAAAGTCTGTTTTCACAAAGTGCTCACATATTGGAGCAACAGTTTGCTAAATATTAGTATTAAATTTAGTTATCATCACATTCCTAATCAAATCATACAATCATCCAACAATTCTTATGATTGAGAGGATATCAGGCAACAGTTTGCAAGATCATTGGACAAACAAAATCTGATGGGAAATGAAGGGTTCAAGTACTAATAGATACAGATTCAAAGTGATGGGGAAATGACAATAAATGGTGGGAAGGGGGATTATATTTTTACTTTAGAACATGCAGTGATAATGGTTTGAAACCTACTGTCCATAATGCTAACAAACAGGAGAATTGCAAAAGGCTTTTTGGAGAGAATTGAATATAAACTAGAAGGAAATTCAGCTGCAAGGCTATGGGATACAGCTAAATAGCCACAGGAGAGCAGGCATGGACTTACTGAGTGATCTCCTGCCATGTCAGAGCAATTCTATGATTGTGATTACGCAGGTTATTGAATTTTAGTCTTTAAAGATATAACTGCTATGGGGGGGGGGGGGGGAGAGAAACATACGTTCTCTATGTTATTGTTAATGGAGACTTCAATGTCATACCTCCTGCATTTCTCTGGTTCATTCATGTACTAGTACGATCCCCTTCTGATCAACAGAAGACTGATGTGAACTATTTTTGCTCTTATTTTAAAATAACTCCAAAAATTGATACCCTAACAGGAACGATTGCCACATTTTCCATTGAAACAAAAGTAAATAATATTCTCTGGAAATGTTTATTCCTCTTGTATACAACTAATTTTACTATTGTTTCCTATTTACAAGGATGTTATCAAAACCAGTCACTAGTTGAGCTGAAAATTTGTTTTCTCTCTCTCCCCCCATCAACCCGATAATTGCCCATTTGGCAAAAAAAGGTACATTTTCAGGCAAACAATTCAAACTTTTTGCTTTGATAATAAACTGACAACTAAAGAGGTACTGACTGTAAATAATGAATTCAACTCCATTCATTGTCACCTGCACTTCCACTAATCCAAGCTGCAACCTCTGTTCCTAGCCCTGTCACATTACTGAATGGAATTTTATATTACACACACTATGCATTATATCCACATTCTGAAAGCTACATTCTTAAAGCAAATTCACAGCTAACACCAGAAGATGAATAGCCAAAGTATTTTATTTAAATATGAGCTCTAAGCAGTGCAATTCAAAACTGCTCACCCACACAATGGTATCATGAGTTTTGTGGAAACTAATTTACATTACCAAATTTCTCAAGAGTTAGATCAAACAAAAATTTGACAGAAACTTAAGAGATGTGTGAGATGATCAAATGCTAGATTAAAGAGTTCTATTGTAATGAGCATCTTAAAACAGAGTGAGTTTGGCAGGGTGATAGTAAGGGAGAGAAGGAAAGATTTCAGATCTTAGTGCCAAAGGAGCTAAAAGCACAGATTCATCAAAAGGAGCATAATACAAACCAAATCTGAAAGAGCATACAGAGCTACAAAAAGTGAAAGGATCCAAAAGATTGCAGGCAGGGAAAGGTGGAATGATGAGGTTTAAAATGGGATGGTGAAGATAATACAGTGGTCATTCTTGAAAATAAAGCTAAGACAGATTTCAAAAAAGTGAAATACTGTCAAAGCAAATGTATAAATGCACAATGGATAAAACAGAATAAATTAAAAATCTGAGCATAGATTTAAGATGACAATTTAAAGTTGAGTAGAAGATTGGACATGGGAAGTTTTAGGGGTGGGATTAGGTGGGAAAGAAAAAAAAAAGGGGTTAAGAAAGGATGCAAGGGGAGCCAGAAGAGCCTAGCATTTGGAAAAAAAAGTAAAAAGGTACAAACCAAGGTTTCATCTGCTCTAACAGATAGAAGAGTTCATACCTATACCTCAGACATACCTTACCAAGATCTTCCAAATTCATCCTCAGGATAAGCAAACTAAATAGTGCACCTCTCCCAATTCAACATCCTCAGCACTGAGGTCCTAATCAGACATAGCCTGTTTCAATGGGCAGGTTATGTTACCAGACATCTAAAACACCACTCTTTTCCAAACTATACCACGACGAGATTACAAGGTGAAGAAAAGACGACAATTCATGGGATTATCAATGCCTTGCTAGGAAAGATAAACAGCATAATCACATTGAAAACCCTGGCCCATTGTTATGTCAAACTCTGGATTGAGTTGTCAGGAGCAAATGTAAACAGTGAGGTGAGCAATTGTCTCCAAAAATTTGCCTACCATCAAGCATCTTCTACTCCAGCTGTGGCAGAATCTGCAGGCACCTCAAAATTGGAATGGAAGCAATTCATCTTCAACCAAGGGGAAGGATAAATTATTAGCAAATGCTCATCTCTTAAGTCAAATATGACACCAAGGTTCTCAGCTTCACACAATTTAGGACTACTGTTTAATTGTGTGAGGACTCCATTAATAGAATAAATGCTATATTCAATGGCCTTCCAACAATGACAATTAAATGATAATTAATCAATGATATATTGTGATTTTATGGCCCTATCTATACCTTACAATAATCAATCTACCGCTGAATCATCAGAAAATTTAAATAATACAAAAAGATAATTATCTTTCTATAGATATATAGTAAATAATCGAGTCAATTTTGAAAATCCAAGTATACAAAATGCACTAACTCTCTTTTGTCTATCGGCTTCTTATTTCCTTAAAGAATTCCAACAGGTTTGTCAGGCAACATTTCCCCTTAAGGAAACATGCTGACTTTGGCTTATTTTATCACGTACTTCCAAGTAGCCTGAAATATTCTTAATATTCAACTCTCATCTTGCAAACCACTGAAGTCAGACTAACTGGCCTACAACTTCCAGTCCTTTGCCTCCCTCTCTCCTTAAAGATTGGAGTGACAGTCGGTCCTCAGGAACCACCCCAGAAGTTGCGATTCTTGGAAGATCACTATTAATGCCCCCACTATCTCTTCAACTACCCCTTTCTAAACCCTGGAGTGCAAGTCCATCTGGTCAATGTGGCTTATCTACCTCCAGACCATTCAGACTCCCAAGTACCTTCTCTTTCGTAATAGCAACGACATTCACTTCTGCCCTGACATTCAAATTTCTGGCATGCATAGTGAAGGCTGACCCACACAAAAAAAAAGCTCGCCCCGATTTCTTTGTTCCCCATTCACTTCTCCAGTGTTATTTTCGTGGTCTAGCATCTCACTTCTCTTTTACTCTTTAGATATCTGAAAAAATTTGGGTATCTTATATTATTAACCAGCTTACCTTTATATTTCATCTTATCATTTCTTATTGCTTTTTAGTTGTTTTCTGTTGGGTTTTGCTGAAGTGTACATCATCTCTTTTGCTTTCATGCTGTCTCTCACTTCCCTTGTCAGCCAAGGTTGCCTCATCCTCCCTTTAAGATGCTTCTCCTTTGGGATGAACAGATCTGCTGAATTACTCTCAGAAACTCCAGCCATTGCTGTTCTACTGTCATCCCTCTAGTGTCTTTTCCTCATCAGCTTTGGCCAACTCTTTCTCATGCCTTTGTAGTTTCCTTTACTCAATTGTATCTTTAATGTATTAATTGTGTTATCAATTTAACTTCTCCCTCTCAAACTACAGGGTGAGTTCTAATCATATTAGGATCACTGCCTAAGGGCTCCTTAACTTAAGAACCCTAATCAAATATGGTTCATTACACAACATGCAATCCAGAATTCCCATTTCCCTAGTGGGCTCAACCACAAGATCCTCCAAAAGGCCATCTCATAGGCACTTTACAAATTACTTCTCTTCGCACGCAGCACAAACCTGACTTCCCACCCAATCTACCTGCACATTAAAATTCCTATAACCACTACCCTTTTTGCATGCCTTTTCTATCTCCCACCGTAATTTGTACCCCTCAGCCTGGCTACTATTCGGAGGCCTGTATATAACTCCCATCACGGTCTTTTTTTTTTAAACTACGCAGTTCTCCAATTCTATCCTCAAGGATTGTACATTTTCTAATCCTATGTCACCTCTTTCTAAAGATATTACTTCATTTTTTTTAAACCACCAAAGCCACCTCACCCCCTCAGTCCAACTGTCTGAACTTGAGGTTCTGTGTTCCTTTCTAAGTGTTTTCTTCCAATTTTGAGTGGTAAAGGAGATAGCAATTCTCATGTGTTGATGGGGATGTAACACTCTCCCCAATACCCCACAGTCCGCCAAGAGGCTTTGAGAATATAATTAATTTCTTCCACTGCACACCTGTAACATCTTCAGTTTGCAGACCAGAGGGCACAGATTCAAGGTGAGAAGGGGAATATTTAAAAGGGATTCAAGGGACAAAACTATAAAGAAGGTGGTGGGTATGTCGCAAAAGCTGACACAGGAACTGGTAAAGGTAGGTTCAACTGTAATGTTTAAAATGCATTTAGACAGGTACATGGATAGGAAAGGCTTGGAGAGATCTGGACCAAATATGGGAAACTACGACTAGCTAAAATAGACAAGTCAGTATGGATAAGTAAGGCCTGCTTTTCTGCTGCAAAATTAGGACTACCCAAGAGTCATTATATTTACATAGAGAGGTAGTATGCTACAATCTAACAGAATATTGTTTTTCCCCCCCCAGTCTGTTTCATCTAGAATTATCTAGAAAATACAAAGTTCAAAATAAATTTATTATTAAAGTATGTATATGTCACCACATAATATCCTGAGATTTATTTTCTTGCAGGCATTCACAAATGGAACAAAGGAATACAGCAGGATCAAAGAAAAACTATACACAAAGGCCATCAAACAACCGATGGGCTAAAGATGACAAACTGTCCAAATACAGACAAAATAACTGAGAACGAGTTGCACAGTCCTTGAAAGTTGAGGATGAATTTTGAAAATTCAGACACAAACTGATATTGAAGATGAGTATATGACACAAAATGTTCAGAATAAACACAGTACTATACAAGAACAGGAGCAGAAAATACTGTCAAGAGATTCAAAAATTCGAAGTATGTATGCAGTATACAACCCCGAGATTCTTCTTCCCAGTCAGCCATGAAACAAAGAAACACCATGGAACCTATTTAAAGAACGCATCAAACACCCAATGCACTAAAAAAAAATTATGTAAACAAAAAAAAACAAGCAAAAGAAAGACAGAATATTAAATATCAAACCACAGTACTTGAAACAGTCCAGAAATGTCCAGTTTAATTCTGTTAAAACTGTGCCACGTGAATGGCTAATCTCAGATTCCAAAATCACCATCCACTCTCCTAATACCTACAATATTCTTCCTCAATTCTATTTGTGCCCACTGACACTTATAAGTGTGTCATCCTCTGCATAATATTATGCTAATAATAACTCTCAGGTTGGAAGTGTGTCAGCACCACATTAGGAAGCTGACTATCTTCCTTGACCTTTCATTTAAAAAAAACTTCAACTTCTAAATGCCTCATAATGGAGAAACTGCTTGGTCACTCTTAGTATTCCAAATATGATGTCACTAGTATCTTAAGCAGATTAATTAATTCATAGCTTCTGGGAACGAAAGCACAAACAGCTAACTTACTCCACTAGTAGATACTTAAGGAAATACTCCACCAGTAAATACTTTGTGTTCAGGAAATTCACATTGGCCGATAAAAAAACACCACATTTGCAGGAAAGTGAAAGAGATGAGCAGTAGGTATTCTGTGTAGTGTTATCTGATCTGTATTTTAGAAAATACAATGCTGATTACTTGGAATAGTGACAAACATGGAAATTGAACTTTCAGTGTGAACAGCAGATACACTATACTCCACAACTTCACCTGGTGAAATTACTGTTGATATATTTATTTATTGACTGATCAGTAATGATAACGCTCACAAAACTAAAAAAATCACCTATATCAGGAATAAGCTCCAGACCAAGTTCCATTAATGGGATAACCACTATCACAATAAATATTTACATTATCCTACAATTCACCATTTATGAGCAAACTATAAACTAACAAAAAATAAAATAGTATTTCAATAAATCAGCCCCACCCAGAAAAATTCAAGACATACATCAGGCTGTAGCTTACTGATTACAGCTTAGCAGTCAATGCCATCATTCTGTCAATCTTGATAACCAGCCTTCAAAACCTAGGCCTCTGTACCTTCCTTTGCAACAAGATTCTCGACTTTGTTATTAGGAAACCACAGTGAGTGCAAATCTATAATATTTTCTCACTATCAACACAGGTGCACCTCAAGGATGCGTGCTTAGCCCACTGCTCTACTCTCTCTACACTCATGAACCTGTGGCTAAGCACAACTCAAATGCCATCTAGAAATTCATTATTGTTGTTGGCAGAATCTCAGATGGTGGTGAAGTGAGACAGGTTGGCTGGCAGGGTGCTCTCACAACAAACTCTTACTCAATGTCAGCAAGACTGAGGAACGGATTGTAAAAGGGGGAGTTTGGAGAACGTGCACCACTCTTCAATGAGGGCCCAGCAGTGGAAATCATATAAAACTAAATTCTTGGGTATCAACATCTCAGAGGATATATCGTGGACCCAATACATTAATGCAATCACAAAGCAGGCTTGGCAGCAGATCTAATTCGCTTGAAGCTTGAGGAGATTTGGCATGTCACCAAAGAATCTTACAAATTTGTATGGATGTACAGTGGAGAGCATTATAACTGGTTACATCATAACCTGATCTGGAGCCTCCAGTGCACTGGATTGCAAGAGGATCCAGGGAGTTAGCTGTTCAGCCATCGCCATTCTCCACACCACTGATGATATTTTCCAGTGGCATTGCCTCGAAGTCAGCACCCACCATAAAGGACCTGTACCATCCAGGACATGCCCTCTTGTACCTACTGTCATGGAAGAGGAACAGGAGCCTGAAGCTTAATGAATCAAGAACAGCTCCTTTCCCTCACCATCAGATTTCTGAACAATCACTATCTTGTGATTCCTTTTGTTTTGAACTATTTATTTTTGTGACCTATAGATTTCTGTGTCTTTGCACTGTAGTGCTGCTACAGAAAAACAGATTTCACATCATAGGTCAGTAATAATAAATCTGATTCTGATCTAGCTGCAAGTTGATGACAACTTTGGAATGATCAGTTATTTCGGGCAGGATGTGAAGTATTCAGGGGCAACTGTTTTTAGAAACACACTCACTAGGCCAGTCCAATGCCATCAGAACAAATACAGCACTTCAGCTTCTTACTTTAGGGGGACGGTCACCAATGGTGTAAATTTCCCAACATACAGATACTCAAAAGTTCCTACACTGAAATCTGGTTTCAGTTCTGTGATGTTAATCAATCGCAAAGAACTTCAGAAGTTCCCAAGCCTTCTGCAATCGAATTACAAGGTGACCAGAATAAATAGGCTGCACAATGAGTAGAAAGATGATTGGTGCAGCCTTATCATGGATTCTTCAGATTGTGAACATATGAGCAGAGGTAGTACAGATCAAAGATCACTATGAGATGAACTAAATTTAACCAGTAGTCATGGAGTAAAATACTGAGTGAGGTACTATGTGACTTTTGAGGCTGTAAAGAAATCTGCACAATAATTTTCCAAGCTGCAGAATACACACGTGCAACCCAGTTATCCATAAAGCAACTCAGAAGGACATGCACAGTCTTCTGTGATTAGTTTTTTTAAAACCATTGGACACATTCCTCTTCACCACTTAGCAAGATATTTCACCATGTAACTAGAAAAGGAAGGAAAGAAAAAAAAAGAAAAAATGCAGATGGGACAAAGAATTATTTAGCTTGATTATTTGAGCAACCCCAAGTTACTCTGCGTTGTAAAATAAAGTTTTGGAGGAAAGCTGCAAAGTATTTTCTAGAAGTTTTCAGAAATTTTTACCTTCAAATACTGGCAAATACTCTAGCACGGTGGTCCCCAACCACCGGGCCGCGAGCAAACAACATGATTTGGCAATATGAACCAATATGAGTCAGCTGTACCTTTCCTCATTCCCTGTCATGCCCACTGTTGAACTTGAATGCACGTGACGTCCGCAAGAATATTGTCAATATTAACCGGTCTGCGGTGCGCAAAAGGTTGGGGACTCCCTGCTCTAGCACAATGCCCAGTTGTAAAAATTCACTTCATTAAACTTGCTCTCAAAAATATCTTGTATAGCTTTCTGTAACATTAAGTTTCTACTAAATACCATTCCAAAATTCTTGTTCAAACAATAAATCATATAGCCATTCAAGAATCTGTCAATGTTTATAATAATTATTTAAATAGAGAGGTCAAGATCATAGCATGAAAAGAAGACATTTGACCCATGGACATATTCTGATTCTTTGAAAGACCTATTAGTGTATCCTATTCTCAACTCTTCCCAATATGCATCTTTTGAGTCTGCCCCTTCACTTGTTGAATATTCCAAACATCACAAAAAGTCTAATTTTTCCTTTTTGTACTTATTACCTTAAAATCAATGCCTCAAATAGAAAGGCTATTGGTGAAGAACTAGCAATTAAAAATATGAATAACTTCTTAACATATTGCCTATACAAACATACAGGCTTAACAAACCTGTTGTGTGAAAATTTACAGATGTAAGAAACTGTAAACTATTCCTAGATACCAGTTATCATAGATGTCAGAAGCTGAATCCATCTCCTCCCAGAAAGAATGCAGTAAATCAAAACCGAAAGACCTCTGTGTTTTAGCAAACCGAAACTTACAAGTCATTCACGTAATCACCATTATTGTCAGATGAAAGAGGGGTGCTCAAGAAAATTCCCCGACACCCATCCCCATTATAAATAGCCTCTTTATTTCACTCCCTCTCAATAACTTGATCAAAAAAAAATCAAAAACTCAGAATTGGCTTCCCCAATACCGTGTTTCAAAGGCATGTTACCAAGATCCACACCAGCCATTCTACACTCTCCCACTGGGCAAAAGATACAAAAGCCTGGAAGTGTGTACTCCCAGGCTCATGAATAGCTTCTATCTCGCTGTTATTAGAGTCTTGAATGGACCTCTTGCGGAAGACAAACTCTTCAATTCACTACCTACTTCATTACGGTCTTGCATTTGGTCTATCTGCATTGCACTCCGTCACTTTTACATTTTATTCTGCATTATTGATTTACTTTGTTCCACTTCAATGCACTGTTTAATGATTTCATCTGTATGAATAGCGTGCAAGACAAGCTTTTCACTTAATACATGACAATAATAAACTAATACCCTTCATTGTCACAAACAAAACCAGTAATCCACAAGTTAAATAACACACTTCAAAGAGTTTTAAAAAAGTTAATGTTTGCTCCTGATGGGAGACCTGTTGAATGAGGGGTGTCATGCAATACATCTACTTTGCGACAATAAGAGGAACAGTCAGTCAATGTTGGGAGTTTATAGACAATCCCTCAATAGCAAGAATGTCCTTCCTCAAATTTGGAGACCAAAACTGCACACAGTACTCCAGGTGTGGTCTCACCAGGGCCCTGCACAGCTGCAGAAGGACCTCTTTGCTCTTATACTCAATTCCCCTTGTTATGAAGGCCAGCATGCCATTAGCTTTCTTCACTGCCTGCTGTACTTGCATGCTTGCTTTCAGTGACTGATGTACAAGAACACCTAGATCTCGTTGTGCTTCCACTTTTCCTAACTTGACTCCATTTAGATAATAAACTGCGTTCCCATTCTTACCACCAAAGTGGATAACCTCACATTTATCCACTTTTGTTAGAACAATGTGCACATAATTTTACTGTTAATTCTTCAGCATTGTTAATAAATCATTTCAGTATTGATATTCATTGTGCCCACTTGCAAGCATTAATTCTGTATACTGAAGACATTGGTGGCAATAATCAACTGTGGAGTTACAAACTTTCTGACTAAAAGGAGGGTAGTTCTGTTTTGTAATTCCAAGTGAAGCCCTGGCTTCCTTTGAGGAGTTTGCATGTTCTGCCCATGACCATGAGGGTTTCCTCTGGGTGTTCCGATTTCCTGCCACACTCCAAAGACGTACCAGTTGATAGGTTAACCGGGATAGGTAAACTGTCCCGTGATTAGGCTAGTATTAAATCGGAGGTTGCTGGGTGGCGTGGCTCGAAGGGCCAGTTCCACACGGTATCTCAATAATAAATAAAAACTGACACCAATGGTGTGTGATAATCTTTCGTACCTTTTCTTTTCCTACCTGCATTCAGGCAGAGACCAAAGAGGAAGTCTCGACAGGTAAGGACAACAAAGAAGTGGTTGTGGGAGGCAGAGGAATGGCTACACATTGCTTCGAGATGTTCAAGGACTCGGAGGATGTTTATAAAGTCAGTCGTGGGCAAGTGTGTCCCTACAAAATCATTCAGTCTTCCTCAACCATAAGCCATGGATGAAAAGAGACCCGCAATCTGTTGCGGGACAGATCAGTGGCATTCAGGTCTGGCAACCATGTAAAATACAAGAGGTGCAGGTAACTCACATGCGAAGTGCCAATTCTGGACCAAACATGAATCACAGAAGGATGCCTGACAGCTGTGGCAAAGGTTGAATACTATGACCTTCTACAAAGTAAATCCAAGCTCACAGATGAGCTCAATGCATTTCACGCCTGCTTCGACTAAGAAAACAGACAGGTGTCTTCACAAGTTTCCACAGCCAACAACCCTGTGGTTTCAGTTGGAGGCCGACACAAGAAGGTGAACCCATGGAAAGCATCTGGGCCAGATGGTGCACCTGGCGAGTACTGAAGACCTGTGCTGATCATGGCTAGAGTGCTTACTGATATCTTCAACCTCTCACTTTGGCAGTCTGTGGTACCCATCTGCTCCAAGCAGGCTTCAATCTACCCAAGCCCAAGAAGAACATGGCAACCTGCCTCAATGACTATTGTCCAGTGACACTTACATCCACAGTGATCAAATGCTTTGAAAGGTTGGTGATGAAGCACATCAATTCCTGCCCAAGGAGTGATTTGGGTCTACTCTAATTTGCCTACCATCACAACAGGTCAAGAGCAGATGTCAGTTCCTTGGCTCTTCATCCAGGCCATGCTCTCTTCTCACTGCTGGCATCAGGAAGGTCTCACATCACAAGGTTGAGGTACAGTTATAACCCTCACCGTTAAGTTCTTCAACCAGAGGGAATAACTTCACTCCCCCACCATTAAACTGCTTCCACACAATATGGACTCATTTCATGGACTCTCATTTTGTTCTTTTTCCCCCTTTTAGTATTTGCACAATTTATTGTCTTTTGTACACTGGCTGTTTGTCTGCCTTTGCATGCAGTTTTATATCAATTTCAACGTGGTTCTCTCTATTCACTGTGAATGTCTGCTAGAAAATGAATCTAAGGGTAGTATATGGTGACATACATGTAGTTTGGTGTTGGCACTTGGCCAAGTGGTTAAGGCGTTCGTCTAGTGCTTTGAAGGTCACTAGTTCGAGCCTTGGCTGAGGCAGCGTGTGTCCTTGAGCAAGGCACTTAACCACACATTGCTCTGCGACGACACCGGTGCCAAGCTGTATGGGTCCTAATCCCCTTCCCTTGAACAAAATCGGTGGCATGGAGTGGGGAGACTTGCAGCATGGGCAACTGCCAGTCTTCCATACAACCTTGCCCAGGCCTGCGCCCTGGAAACTTTCCAAGGCGCAAATCCATGGTCTCATGAGACTAACTGATATCTCTTAGAATATGTAGTTTGATCTTCACTGGTCAGATTATTAACAAAAACCAGAAAGCAGGATTTAACATTTTGGATACAATGAGAAACAGCAATATGAAACTGATACAGTAAATATATAGTAAAACATATTTTAATATACCCACACATTTTCTGTGTAATATAAAAATATTAAAACATAAAAATATAAACTACCAGGGCTCAACAATGGCTTGTTAAAACTGTCCAACGCATCAATGGCACCAGCCTCCCTGCCAACGAGGGCATGTATACTGAATGGTGCTGGGAAAAGGCTACCAATATCATGAAGGATCATAGCCTCCCTGCTAACGGGCTGTTTGTCCCACTCCCATCAGGGAAGAGGCTACACTGCATCCATGCCAGGACCACTAGTCTCAAGACCAGTTACTTCCCCAAGCTGTTTGGATGATCAAGACCTCTATCCATTAACCCCTCCCACCACCATATCCACAACAGCCACTCTTCCATAACTCCTTAGCACCGTTGAAGGACCCCACGCACTGCCCCTTTACAGTTACTTGTACATAAAGTTTTATAAGACTATTTTTATATTTATAATACTATTTGTACTATTTATATTTTTATGCATACTGCATTTTTTATTGCTGCATGGGATGTGGAATAATCTTTTTGTTCCTTTCACACTAGTGCCCTGAAGAATAGCATAAACTATCTTGAATAGAAATACATAGCGCTTTTCTCAAAAAAATCCCAAAACACTTTACAACCTTTTAATTCTGATGTATACCCTTAAGTTGGAAACACTGCAATGGACTGACAAACAAGATTTCATGAACAATTCAATACTTCTGGTCAACTTAAAGTTAAATTTTTTTCCTGTTTAGTTTCTAACCAATCAACTAGCAAGATGTCCTTGCTCTCAAAAACCTTTGGAGTCAGAAAACTATAAATGAAATGCAAAAATTTCTTCAGTACAACCTCGCATAATTAGCATTAAACCAAAGTATATTCATATGAGAATTTTAAAAACTGAAGATACTATATCAAAAATAAAAACTGAAAATGCCAAAAACATTTAGCAAATCAAACAGTGCAAGTGAAAGGAGAAACCTCTAGAAACTATACTTCCGAAATATTTTAATTGGATATTGCTCAATAATCTATACTCAATGAAAACCAGTATGAACAAATCAGTGATAACTTATTACTCAAATTTACCTAAAGAAATTGGCATTATTTCATAAACATGATACCAACACTAAATGTTAAATGATCTTATGGAATTGTACATATTCCTTAGTGCCATCATACTAATAAGAAAAGCAATTCTCTATATTTAGAAATGTCACCTCTAATTTACTTTTAAACGTAAATAATATACAACATATTGGATAATAAAAGGCTATCAAAATAAATAGGTTTATGAAATTTGACAAGATCCTTCATTTTAACTTCTTCCATTGACTATATTAAGGATTACTTTAAAAATTGTTCGTTAAAATTGGATATGATGCTGATGTTAGTAAAAGTTTATGTACTCTTAAAGATTTTACCCCCCCCCACACATACAAGGACCCAATACTTGAGCGAATAAAATATTTGAAATACAACAAAATTTAAAGTTTTACTGCTATAGTAAAACTAGAAATGAGCACCAACATTTTAAATGCAAATAATAACAAGCTTCTCCATCAAGATATTCTGTTTATAACCCGTGAGCAAGGCCACGGGCGATCAAGTGGCAACATAAATGCACCTTTCCTAGACTAAAGAGATGCTTCAACTTGTTTTCTTAACACAGTCAAACTATACAGCCACCTTTTCGAATACAAGACCGACCATCGGGAGAAACCGGGATGAAAAGGCTCTCTGAAACGAAGTCGGCGGGCCACAAGTGCCAGAACTGCTCACCTATCGAGCGGCTGCGACGGGGCCGTTGTTAGATCCCGGCCATCCGACATTTTCCAGGAATTCGCGACTGTTGCTGGCGTTTCCCCTTCTCCCTTATCCGAGGAGATTCATGTGAATGCTTTGCAGTAGGCCTCAACCTCACCGCGATCCGCTGGGAATGGTTTCAGACGAACAACAACAAAAAATCCCTCGTTCCCAACAAACCTGGATGGGAGGAGAGGGGCAGATGAACAGCAGCCTCGGCCGCCACGCTCACAACTACAGCCTCAAGGCCTGACGCACACCAGTCTAGTTTTAAAGCTCCTTCGTACGAAATGTGCCGATCGTTTTACACAAACGACTGTTATTTTCTAAACAGAAAGTGCGACTTCCAAACCACGGCCTCCATTCACTGACTGTGAGGAAATAATCGCGTTGGGCCAAGCGGAAATGCGCCCTCTGCCACTCACCAAGCGGAGGCGACCGTGTCGCCGCGCATGCTGGGAAATGTAGTTCCACACTCTCCCGGCCGCAGTACGCCGCCGCTCGAGTCTGGCGGGGCGAGAACTGCATTTGCCGCAATGCATTGCTTCGCCCATTCAGGCGTACGAATGGGTTCCGACAGTCTGGGTTTGTTGGGTCCACGGTTAGTTGGGTAAACCATCTGGAAGTTTGCGCTGCGCACCAGAACAGAATTGGCACAATTTTTCTTACAAACTAGTTCAAAGGTTCATACTAAGGTAACTCGTATTAGTTGTCACAAGAAGAATGGAAATCTACAGAAATTAACTGCGAAATTCAGAATTACTTTTAAGGATGTAACATAAAATATAAGCATGCTATAACTAAATGTTAATTATAGTATAGAGCAATGGTTATGCTATCGTTTGTTAGTTGTCCATTATCCAAACAATAAATCCAATCATGTGCTTTAATGATAAGATACGTTTCTTGTGACCTTGACCATTACAAGCGTCCAAATCGGCCTTTTGAATTACAAAGCAACGCTGCATTACAGGCTGTGAATCGGGTAAATAAGGGAATCTATTAGTGTCATATTTTTTCTTATGAATTACTGTTTTACATCGTCAGTTATCTGGGATCAATATTTTATTTGTAAAGCTGACCCTTTGTTGTTAGAATTTAAACATTGCCCATGTTTAAGAGAACATTTTATTTACAAAAGCGCTTGTCATCTACGCCCTGCTGGAGATAACTCATTTTTATTCTTCTCGCGTTTGGTATTTAGAACAATAAACGTATCTAACGCTCAATTTCTGGGGAAATGCCATCTTCGCTTCTTTTTGATAAACTCTGTGCGTCATCAATTAAAACGAAACTAGTAACATTAAACATGAATGTTGATACGAGTTGACAATGACCTTGAGGGTTTGGCGTTGCTGACGGTAAATAATTATTCTGATTAAAAATGCACGTGCATGTTAATTTGGCGACGTTTTGATTTGATTGCTGATTTGCATAGTACTCATTAAAATTTTCGTTTGAATAAAATGCCGGAGATCATATTTTACTGATCGTCACTTTGATATCAGTCTTTTTTTGTATATAATTTGTCCTTCAGAAAGTAGAATTAAGAGTTGTCCAATCGTCGCTTGGCGTGCAATAACATGTAAACCAAGGAGCCATTTTATATATTTAAAAAAATTAGTTAGTGTGGGTAAATATACTGTACGAGAAACGACAGTACGCAGGAGATTTTGAGACATTGTAAAATCTCATCGCGCTTGGGGTTGGAAATCTAATTCGTGTCAATACAGTAATATGTAGAAATGAATAAAATGGACAAGGTCATAAGTTACGTGTCAAATGAGGTTTTGCTGTTTTAAGAGCGGATTGTTCCATTTATTTTGTTGTGAATTTGTATTTTCAACGGGCAGCTTATTCTTTTAACGTTCCGAGATAATTTTGGTGCAGAGCAGGCTGTTGTTTACCCGATTTAGGCAGGTTTTTCTTTCGGCATCTCTTCTTCCCCACCCCCTTCCAGTTGGTCAGGGAGTTTAAATAAAATGCAGTATAGTGCCCACAGCTGTAACTTCGGATATTTATTTTAGATTGCCTATGCGCCAGTGACAAAAATACACCCACTGGATTTTGCTGGATCGTAAATTTAATGTTAGATCTTGAAAGCGATCGGGCGATTTAAATTTTAAAATGCATTTTAACCTTCTGAAGGACGCAGTACTATTTATTGACGTATGTAAATTAGCAAAGGGCTTTGAAAGCTCTTGAACAGGAACAAGAATCAGTTTCACATTGCGGGTGAGAGCTGAAGTTCCGGTGTAAAGAAAGACGTGGCGAAATTGGTGAATATCTGTGCCCGCATCCCAAATCTCTCATTCCGAGGGCAATCCAGAATACGAAAGGGTGAAGCCGCTCCTCCTTCTTTCAAAAAGAGAACTATTAATATTGTCCCCACCCCCACCACCCCTCTGCTAAATGGGGGATTACAGATTTGCTTTACAGTCACCTAGCAATAATACAGGATTTTCGCCGGCGCTGGAGTACCAGAACACAGCTAATAATAACGCGTCTTTGTTTTTTCCTGTTTCAGCTCCGCAAACCATGCAGGATGATTTACTGATGGACAAAAGCAAACCCCAACAGCTTTCACCAAGGTCAGAGCAAAGCACCGAAGCCGCAGAAACCCCCAAATCAGAAGAGAGCCCCGTGAGTATAAACGTCCCGGTTTCTGCCCAGAATAAAGAGAAGGCGCAGATGGAATCGCCAATTTTGCCCGGCTTGAGCTTTCAACCGCAGGAACCTGGTAACTCCTTGTCCCCTTCGTTCAGTACATGGTCCACCGGCACCACCAACACCGTAGATGATAGCTTTTTCCAAGGGATCCCGCCAGTGAACGGGACGATGCTGTTCCAAAATTTCACTCACGTCAACCCGGTTTTCGGTGGCACTTTCTCGCCGCAGATCGGTCTGGCTCAACAGACACAGCACCACCAAGCCGCCCAACAGCAGCAGCAGCAGAGGAGGTCGCCGGTCAGTCCGCAGGCTCCCTTCGCCCAACGCAGCGCCTACAGCCACCAGCCCATCATGACAAGCAAACCTTCTTCGGCTTGGAACAACCATCAGAACACTACCTGGAGCACTGCCCCCAACCCCTGGAGCGGGCTACAAGCCAGAGATCCCCGGCGAGCCGTTGGGGTGCCATCCCCACTTAACCCCATCTCTCCGCTCAAAAAACCCTTTTCCAGCAACGTGATCGCCCCTCCTAAGTTCCCTCGAACTGCACCCACACTGAACCCCAAGTCTTGGATGGACGACAACGCCTTTAGGACGGACAACAACAACGGCATGTTGCAATTTCAGGTACTGTAATGCGTCCTCGAATATTTTCTTCATTACCAGATGTACAAAAGACGCGTTAGGACATGACCTTCACAGCCATATTGTCGTGTCATCTTTAATGGGACATGGCATTGCAGTGAAAATACCGCATCTGTTCTTTTCAGCTATTCAGTTACAAAGATCAGCTCATATACACCCTCAGTTCATATGATCATGCTCTTGTCACTGTCTAACACCAGGGTTCTTTGTGAACCCATATTGCCCCCCCAAAAATTGGCTGAAAAGCAATGGGCCCGCTTTCAGCACTTGTTTTAATTATGTAGCGTTTTCATGGTTGCCAGCATCTTTTGATTCGTATATAAAATTGAGATTATCATTGTTCACTGGCTGTCTAAAGTATAAGAAATAAATTTTATAGTAGAATATGTTAATTCTGGACAAATCTAACAACCGGCTGTTTGCAAGAATTAACACTGGCCAAGACTGTCATCTGGTAGGCCCCTGTTGCGGTCAGTGAAGATTACATTTATTGAAGAATCCCGAACGCGTTTATTTTTTTCTAATTCATTATGGCATTATGGCGACAGATGACCCTTTTTTTTAAAGGCCGCTTTGTTTGGACAATTGTTTTGACGTCAAACATTTGGGGGCGGAGCAAAATCCCTGACCATAAAGTATTCCAATTGTTATAAAGCAAAGGGACACTCGTTTACAGCTTCTCACGTATTTGCTGTAGTGTTTGTAGCATGCAAAGAGAATGCTGAATATTAATTACACATTATAAAAATTTAAAAAACAAATGCTTTCTTTTTATCCTATATTACTGTGGTTGGACTTCTTGTGTCATGTCCTTAGTTGGATATATATATATATACACACACACACAGACACACACATCTATTTACATATTTGCACACTTTAAAAGAAAGGGGCACAATAATTGGGTCAGAAGTTTGACATTTTGCTGGGAGGATATCCTTTATTGTGAGAGTAGAAATTAATTACCATATGGAAGAGAATGACACTATAGCGCAGAATGTGAACAAATATGTCAGATTTGACATAGCATTTACATGTTAATGGAGCATTCAGAAGGCAAAGGGCCTGAAGAATGTAATGTTGTATGCCATTGGAGATAGCAACTATTGCTTATTATGTTGCTGTGTGATAAAGTATTATCTGGTGACAAGATCCATCCAATTCCTAGCTGCTGGTGTATGTTTCATAGATTGGATATGATCTTTGTGAGCCGACAATGACAAACCCATTTTTTTCATTGATTTCAAATTATAATGTTTGTTTCCTCATATTTTAAATGAGTCCAAAACCTTCAGTTAGAGGTTTATGAGTGTGCAGTTTCGGAATAGCAAGCTGACCCTAACAAAATGACATTACAGATTGTAGTAATGGAGTTTGCTGTATGCCCGACCTCAGTAAATTATTTCTGATGATTTTCAGCACTTTTATTGTATTTCGTCAGGGTAATCTGAAATGTTTTTGCATAGTTACTGAAAACGGTGTGCCCAGCAAGTGGTGTTATATTGTATGTATTGATATACAAAGCCAGTTCTGCTCAGTGATGTGAAATGGAGGCTGAGGGAATGGAAATGGAGACCATGTATCGGTGTTACAGTTACATAGAAGTTTACCACATGCTGATTAATTTTTATAATTAAATGTAGTGCAGGGTCTGGTTTACTGTTTTTTAATTCACCTATGGTAACCCATGCTCAATTTAAAAGCCTAGCTCATCGAACGTTATATGCATTGAAATACATGCATTGTGTGCAAGATTAAGATAATTTCTAGACAAGTTTTTGTTGAATTCATTAATTAATGAGACAAACAAAAATGCATATTTGTTAAGATATACAACTTGATTTGTTTAATATATTACATGTAGAAATAATTTAAAGTGAGGTTATTTTTAAGTCAATACATAACATTTTTACTCATAGGATTGTATAATTCAGGGTGTTGACTGTAACCATTTTTCTGTTGGAGGAGGACTGAAATAGTAAGATGAAATCCAGTATTTTTGCTCTAATGCACTGATCTGATGCAGTAAATGCTTATCTTTGGTATATCTGATAACTTACGAAAGCATTGAGGTTAGCAATCAGACACAAGTTATGAATACTTTGTTTCGTAATAATGTGCTTGTGCATCCAAGGAAAATGTAAGTGTTACGAAAACTTCAACTAATATACACTGAGAGTGTATGGATATCTTTTGTCAACATATATAAATGTAAATTGAGTGAAAGATGGTGTGTGTACGCTCAGTTAATTCACTGTAAAGGTTTATAATAAGCTTGATTCAAAAGCCTGCTCCATTGATCCAGTTAGCAGCTATAGATTGGAGCAACATTAGGGCAGATAGCAGTGAAATTTTAATGTATATTGCAATGTCAGAATTCCCCAATATAAAGCCGTTGTCATTGAATTATGAACAAAGCAGGTGACTATAACAAGATGAGAACTGTACGCCCTAGTCATTTGGGAAAAACTCAATTTTGCTGCACCATCAATCAATGTGAGCGCTAATGTATCAAAAGATCTTTGCCTTTGGTCACAATGACTTGGAGGTAGGGCAAATTTATTATTATTTCTAGGTATATTAACTTAAATTGGCTGCAAACCCAGGCAAGAGAGCAAGGATTAGAATGTAATAATTTGCATTCTGAAGTAGATGCATTTTGCTATGTCTAGTTACACTGAGTAGAGGCTACCACAATACAGTGCCAATGGATGTAGGATATCTGAGGAATCCAAGGGAGTCTTACAATTGAGGAGAGAGCTGAGGAAGGATGATACTTGGATCCAGCAGGACCAAGCAGGGAAAATGGGAATTTGGTAGTCTGACTCAAATGAAGATTCCAAGGATGTAGTAAATGTGGGTTGCAGAAATCAGCCACATTTGAAAGCAAAATAAATAAATTGGTTTATTGCCACGTGTATCAAGGTACAGTGAAAAACTTGTTTTGCATGCCGAATATTCAGATCATTTCATTACAACAAAGCAGTGAGATGGTGCAAGGGGAAAACAATAACAGGATACAGAGTAAAGTGCACAGTGCAGACAGGAAGTAAAGGGCAAGGTCATAATGAAGTAGATCGAGAGCCCCAGAGTCCATCTGATCTAACTGGGGAACCATTCAATAGTCTTATAACATTGGGATAAAAGCTATCCTTGAGCCTGATGGTATGTACTTACAGGCTTTCGCATCTTTTCGTATGGGTGGGGTGTTTGATTATGTTGGTTGCTTTATCAAGGCAGCAAGAAGTACGGAGAGAATTCATGGAGGGGAATCTGGTTTCCGGGATGTGCTGAACTGTGTCCACAGCTTTCTGCAGTTTTCTGCGGTCATTGGCAGCGCAGTTGCCATCCCAAGCCATGTTGCATGAGGGTAGGATTCCTTCTAAGGTGTGCTGATAGAAATTGGCGAGGGTCAGAGAGGTCATGCCATCTCTCTTTGGCCTCCTGAGGAGACAGAGGCACTTGGCTGTGGCATCAATATGGCTGGATCAGGACAGGCGATTGGGAATGTTCACTATGTTGGAAATCTGAAAATAGAAACAAAACGCACAAAAAAATCAGTGATGCTCAGTAGGTTGAGCAGCATTTCTGAGGTGAGGAACTGTGTTAATATTTCAGGTTGTTTATCACTCATCAGAATTGCAAAATTGAGAAAGTTAAGTTTCAGGGAGGAGGCAGGGTGGAGTAAACAAAAGGAATGTCTGTGACAGGGTGGAACCAGGGTTGTCTTGGTGATCACATTGCCATCTGGGAGAGCTGGAAACTCTTTTTGTAGGAAGGAGATGTTGTGGGTGCTGGTAACAAAAACATGAGGAACAAAGGGTGAGCAAGTTAAAAGGGCTGGAAGGAAATATTATTAAGGAAAGGAGCAGGCCGACTTCAAGATCCTGGAGGAGGGCACAGAGGGAAAAGGGTGCAAAAGGGAAGGGACATGAGAATAAAAGGGACCCATTCAAGGAAATGAATTTACTTGAGAGGTGAATGCTACCACTGATCGGTAGATGAAGATGAAAGATTAGGTGCTATAAGAGCAAGAGCCGAAAAAACAAGATGGAAAAGCATCTTAAGCTTCAACATCAAAGAGTTCCTGATCCACCCACAGCCCCCTTTTGAACTTTGCTGTGCTCATTCTCTTCCCTTGCAATCTGTCTGTGCATTTAATGGGTGTTTATGTTCATATAGGATGCCACTAGAACAAAATGGCAAGTGTTGTTTGACTGGTGAATTATAATGCCTTGAGTCAGGCTGCCTAAGTATTAAATGCTGCATATAGTAAAAATAGTACACTATCATTTTTTTTTAATATCCTCTTGAAACTAATTCCTCTGTGAGCCTTTTAACACAATTTTCTCCAGCAGTTTAAAATCCTGTCTTAGACACTATTATTATTGTCATGTTTTTAAGTTTCTTTCCCTGTGCGAAGCACAACCTCTCAGTTATAATTTCCATCCCTACTTTTTGCTGACTCCTTTCTAATCTTTCCCGACTTTTTTTTAATTCCTCTCCATCTTCCTAAATTCTAGGCTCCTGCTTTTCCTACCACACCCTTTCCTAGTCTATTGATAGTGATTCTCAGACTCTGTAGTCTGTTCTTGTTTTTTCATTACCCGCTCTTTCCCTTGATACTTGACATCTCTTCTTGCCCTTGGTCTTACCTTTTTCCCTCTTAGCACAATTGCAGCCTTTTTAGTACCTGCATACAAAATTCTGCCGGAGCTCAGCAGGTCGGGCAGCATCCACGGAGAGGCATGAACAGTCAACGTTTTGGGCTGAGACCCTTCACCGGTCCTTTTGAAAGGTCTTAGCCTAAAGTATTGACTTTTATACTTCTAAATAGACACTGCCTGTCCTGCTGACTTTCTCAGCATATTGTGTGTGTTGCTCTGTATTTCCAGTATCTGCTGAATCTCCTGTCTTTAGTACTTGTCTTCCCACATGCCTGTGTCTCTAATTTTACGGGTGAGATCACTCATGGACTTGATTTGTCCTTTGTGACAACTTGCAAGCTTTTCTTTTTTTCTTGCTGTTCCTTTTTTCTCAATGGGTATAAACACTCCATCTCTATTCTTTGTTCTATGTGCCCACTCGCTCTTATCTTGAAGTTCCCTTACTCTGCAGGCTCTGTCAAAGCCAGCCAAATGTGCTGACACATTTTCCATTATTTTGCTACGTTATCCCTCTATGAGGGGTAATGATAGGGTAAATTCAAGCAGGCTTTTTCCACTGAAGTTGGATGAGACTCATGGGCATAGGTTAAAGGTGAAATATTTAATGGTAATCTTAGGGGGAACTTCTTCAGTCAGAAGGTAGTGCAAGTGTGGAATGGGGCTGCAGCAGAATTGGTAGGTATGGGTTTGATTACAATACTTTAGAGAAGTTTGGATAAGTACATGGATGGGAGGGGTACAGAGGGCTATGGTCCAGTTGCAGGTTGATGGGACGAGGAAGAATAACAGTTTGGCAAGGACTAGATGGGCCAAAAGGCTTGTCTCTATTATAGTACTCTACAACTCTATTCTTGCCAAAGTATGCACAGTCTCTTCCTCTCACATATAAAAATCTTTTCCTATGTTTCTGAAATGCTGTTTTCCACATCCTTTACTCTCTGCTCTCAGTCTCACTCTCTTCCATCAATATTTCATCTCTAATCCTCCTCTTCACTAAGGTTTCTATGCGCTCATTTCCTTGTTCTCCCTCACTTTCTCATTTAGATGGTTTTTGGTACTCTACTGCTGAACTCCCGTTCGCTTTCTCATATGCACCTACCAACTCTTGTGGACCCTTTGCTGTCCCGCCCTTCTATTTTATTTTTTGCTTTGACAACTTCTCTGTCATGTCTCTTTTTTTGCTACCTTGCATGCATGCTTTCTGGGGAATACTCTGGATAACACAGGAACATGGGCCTGGAAATCACAATAAGTGCTTGCTGCAAGCAGTGTGCAAACTGTGACACGCCTGCTCATTGCTGTGACTGAAGTATTGGGTGAACATTGCTCATGCTCTTCAGGTAATTAGTAGCCTAGAAGGGAGCAAAATTTGAGAGTGGGTACTGCAAATTGAGAGTAGCCTGCACAAACTTAACCTCCACCAGGGCATACATGGTATCCTTTATGTAATTGTCAAATGGGAAAGTGGAATCCACACCTTTGTGAGGATGGCCTTGGTGGAGGAGAGAGAAAGACGAGCAAAGTTGTTGATGCATGGAGCGTTCTCCTGACATGGAACTGCAAAGGCAATGGGAGACAGAGTTTCGAATGTAATTCCCTAAAGCCTAGCATTGAGTACAATCACCTCTTGTACACTAGCTGATCTTCAGACTGGCTGCCTGTCGTGACGCTGGTATTTGGGGCAGCAATGAAGGTCCTCCATCGCTGGCGGTGCTCAAGGCTTCTTTCATTGTTTCCATAACTTTTCTAACATAAAAGTTGCTGGTGAATGCAGCAGGCCAGGCAGCATCTCTAGGAAGAGGTGCAGTCGACGTTTCAGGCCGAGACATCCTGACGAGGGGTCTCAGCCTGAAACGTCAACTGCACCTCTTCCTAGAGATGCTGCGTCACCAGCAACTTTTATATGTGTTGCTTGAATTTCCAGCATCTGCAGAATTCCTGTTGTTTCCATAACTTTTCTCTCGGTTTTCACTACTGTCCCGGGTGGAGGCTCAGGAATGCCATTGCACTCAGAAGTAGAAGGGCTCTTCATTTCTGTTTCCAGTTTCGATTTACCAGTCAGGGTTGTTAGCCCGGAGCTGAACCCCTGAACCTGGAGGACCAGTAGACCACCCTTAGTCTGGCCTCTACCCTTTGACCTGTTTGGCATACCCTTTGACCCTACCAAATGGTAACAAGCTCTTGGAGGATTAATGTAATATTCTGGCGTTGTATTGCTTTGCACAGTACTCCATACACCACACCCTAATCATTTATATACCAACAACCTATCAGAATAATTACTTTATATCTTATGTTCATATAGTGTACCACACCCACACACATTTAGCACAACTGCAAACTTCATTTTTCAGTTGGTGCACACTCCCAGCTACTCAACAATGACTGCCACGTATCCAGGTGCATTGCGCAATGCTCACCCACATACTTTCCCGTTTGGCAGAACAAAGTGTTGCAAAATAACTGGCTGGAATAGCCAGTCAGCTGGGATCAGGTCCAGATAGGTAACCTCAAGGAGATGATGCTGTCCAAAATTAGAATGGTTGTAACTAAGGCTAAGATGGCACCAAAGGTGAATTGAAAATGATGCTTAGCTGCTGTCTCTGCTTAGATTATGGCTCAGATTTGGTTATTTTTTGAAGTGTGTATGGATGGTTTTAGGGACAGAGAGTGGCGTTTCGGATCAGGTTAAGGTTTATGGACAGGGATGTGGAAGAGTGAGAGGTCAGGCCTCTGCTCTGCATTTGAAATCCAGTGATGTGGACGGGTGATGAAGGACATCCACAACCTAGGCCTCCACTCTGTGCTTGAAGCGACATAGGATATCTGTAATCCAGCTCACCACTAGAATGGGGGTCAATACCAAAGATGAAAGCCTGAAGGTCAATTGGAAATCTGGAAGTCAAAGCCCAATGGCCGGAGACGAGATCTAGAGGCAATTTCTGGAGTTAGAGGACTTCCGTGTGTGTGTGGATGGCTTGGAGGGAGAAAAGGGGTTTGTTTTTCTGTTTTGTTGCTTGTTGTGTTTTGTGTTGTTTTGCTGAGCATTGTGAGCGTGCTATGTGTGGCATGACAGTTGTGGGCTGCCACCAGCACATCCTTGGGTGTGTTTGTTAACACAAATGGCGCATTTCATTGTATTTTAAAACGTGCATGTGACATATAAATCTGGAAGTTACAGACAGTGAAGCAATTAAAACCTCTTCTTTCACCATGTGTTGTACACCCCACTTATTCCGAAATCTATTACTAGCTGCATGTGATGCAAATGTACAGGTCACAACAGAACTCTGCCCTGTTATCTTTTTAAATAGATAAAAAGGTTAAAAGTTGGCGGGTGGTGATCTGGCAGCAGAAACAATGAAGGTGGAGAAACATCTCTATTTGGTCTGACCTCTCAACCAGCAGCTCAGAAATTTTCTGGCAGTCTGGGAAATGAAGATGTGTCAACGCCGAGTGAAGTCACAGTTGAGTTCTGCAATAATGGATTGCAATGAACAATATAGGATTCCATTGAGCATGTCTACAAGGAGCACTGCCATAAGAAAGCAGCATCCATTGCCAGGGGCTCTCAACATCCAGGCTGTGCTCTTTTCTCACCGCAGGAGCTACAGGAGCCTTAGATGCTGCACTATCAGGTTCAGAACCAGTTAATTCCCTGCAACCTCCAAGCTCCGGAACCAGTGTGGATAACTTCAGTCGTTCATCACTGAACTGATTCCACAACCTACGGATTCACTTTCTTGGGACTCTACAACTCATGTTCTCAGCATTACTTATTTGTACTGCAGTTTGTTTTCTTTTGCACCTTGGTTCTTTGTCAGTCTTTGTGTGTAGTGTTTCATTGATTCTATTGTATTTCTTTGTTCTGTTGTGAATGTCTGCAAGAAAACGAAACTTGGGAGTATATGGTGACAATTCAATAATAAATTTACTTTCAACATTGAACATGATTTCAATGGGGCAGTCAGTAGTAGAAAAAGACTGATGAGCACCTGCAATGAAATAATTGGGACACAGGCACGGATACATGAAAGCAGCTTGGGAGTCTGGAGCCAACATTGCCTGGAGCTTGGATCTCCTCTTTTCAGAATGAAGGTGAATAATTTTACATGCATACTTGTGCCATGGCCATGAAACAATACATTATAGCAGCAGCTATAAATTGTTAGGTACCTCCTGCAGTGAAAAGTTCAAGCAATGTCCAAAGGGTTTCGAGGGCCTAACACTGCCTTGTAGTCCTACAATTTGAATTGCAACCAGTTACTGGGAATGTTGAGATGCTACCCAAGGAGTGATAATGGCTCTGGGCCATAGCACATACTGGTTATTTTCTTGGGCTGATACCATTTGCCTGTTTTACAAGAGATAAAAAGCATTCAGCATCTGTTGTTCCAGCATTAATTCTCTTGCTATTTGCAGGTGAGCAGCTAACCCAGCTTCTGCCAATCATGTCAAGAAGGCACCACATGAAGCTGAGTTTCCTGGGCCAATGGCTGCTCAGAGTCATCCCACAATTCCATCTGCCCAGCCTCCACTTGCAAACCTAATCTTCTCCTAGTTGTGCTGCAATTTTTGCAGGAGCTTTGGTTAGGAGCGCTAGGTAAGGAGAAGGCATAGAGAAGTAGGCTTCAAGTATACACAGGGCTCATTAGTTGAAGCAGTCATGATGTTTCACAAACTTCAATGGACAAAGTTGATTTGGTTTGAAACTTAATTATGTACTTTTCTTTGGAGATACAAAACAGTAACAGGCCCTTCAAGCCCAACAAGCCCACACTGCTCATTACACCCATGTGAACAATTAATCCATTAACCTGTACATCTTTGGAATGTGGGAGGAAACCAGAGACCCCAGAGGAACTTCATGTGATCTCACTTAGAATGTACAATCTACTTACAGAGAGCGGCAGAATTGAACCTGGGGCTGGGATTACAGTCACTGGGGCTGTGACAGCATTACACTAATGTGCCCAATGTTTTGTTTTGATTTATATATTTTGAAGTCTGGACAATATGATACTCTGGTGATCAGCAATAGACAGAGACAGACATGGGGAATTGGGTTAATGTTCCTTGTTGTTCAGTCCCATTAAAGAGCTCTTTGGTCTCTTCCTCTTCCTAATTTTTGTTCAGTTTACAATAGAGGTTCTGCACCATATGGAAGAAGGGTAGTTCTACTGAGCTACTGTGCCATACAGGGAGTAAATCTTTGGTTTAGGATGATAGTGTGTTTGCGTAGCAGTATATCTCTTATTGTATGTATACCCATATATGTATGTCTGTACATATCAGAGTTAGTCAAGCAAAACTCTTGATTTTCAAACACCATTTATTGAATACATGCAGAGGTTCAAGTAGCATTGTTATGACAGATTGCCTGAATGCGAATGGGTTTTGGATTGCTAGCCTTTTGTTGTGGGCATGTTCATGCACCAACTGTACATTCTGGCGGTTGAAGTAAATGCAAGGCATCTCTGAGTTGTGATGCAGCATCCACAAAGTGATTAGCTTTCAGTCAATGTCAATATTTTGCATCAGGAAGCCTGCAATGTCTACTTGCTTTGCCGATTGGTCTTTTGCATGGAAAAGTAAGGTGTACTCTGCTGTCTTAATTCAGAGAGGATCTGAGAAACTCCTGAAACAATGGTGTGGAGAAAACTCCAGTCTGGAAGGAGTTGGATTTGTAGATGTTCATGGTCATTGTGATCCTGGTTGCCACTGGCAACACAATGTTCATGACAATGCAGTTTTAGTTCCTATTGGACCATATGGTATATCTTATTATTGTTCTCCTTGCTGAATCTCAGGTATTTAATGCATTGTTCCTTGTTGAGGTAGACTTGGTAGTTATTTTCTTTTAAGGATCCTTCTATCCCTTGTCTAGAAGATCTTACAGTCCTCACTAACCTCTATATTTCACTGTGCTACTTTGCCCTCTCCAAAGAACGGCCATTTGAAATACCAGAGACAAAGAGCAACACGTTACAGAAGCTTTTAAATCAAAAATCAGCACTGACCTTAAACTCCTTGTGCACTTCCTGCAACTTGAAAAGAAATTTAGAAGCATCAAGGGCTAATTGAAAAGAATAAATCAGCAACAGCAACAACCGAAATGATCCTTTTAAAGCAGCACAAGTAAAGTCTTTTTTTGCTGAAAGCTTAATCTTGAGCAGGTGGACTATACGTGGCATTAGTACCATTGTTGAGGATTATTTTGAACGTGTAGCTCTGCTATTGTTACCTGCTGATTGCTGCCGTAATCTTTCCAGCAGGTCCGAGCTGCTTGCAGCATAGTCCTACGCTTCCCAAAATGGCAGATGGCATGCTTCATGGCAGAAAGATTTACATGTGCATTGCATGTCAAATAGGACGCAAATCTGCAGCTACAGCACCCATGGGCATATGCATGCAAATTTTGCAGCTACTGCTATTTGCTCATTCTCTCTCTTCCGATCAAGCACATGCCCTCTTACCTTGTGCTCTCATTTTGAATGCTCCTTTTGATTGTACATTCGTACATTCATTCATTCTTGTTATGGTACAAATAATATAGGCTAGTGCATTACCAATAATTTATTTTAAAGAATAATCGTAAGCCATTTGATAAGCACGGTGCAGTTAATTCCATTGGCAGTATGTTGATTGGGGTGAAGTCGCTTGAATCTTAGGAAGATGCTGACTTGACTAATTTTGGCTGACAAACTGCCAGATTTTAATTGTCGACTTAATTGATTACCTTACTGCTTTTCCAAAATGGGGTTTGAGCAAATCATTGTCCATTTTGTTATCACGTGGTAAGCAACATCATCAGCAGTGAAAGAGCACCAAAGCAAAGTTTTATGTTGATCGCGATGGCTTGGAAAGGAAGTGTTAATAAGTTGTGTAGAATTATTAATATATTGGAAAGATAGATGACCTGGGTCTAATTCTATTGGCAGGATTTTTTTATTAAATAGTTGAACTATGTATATAATACATTATAATATAATATAATACAAGCAGCAAAAGCAACTTTGGGTGTTTTTTTATTTCACTGGAGTTGATACGGAACTTGGGTTCATAGTAGGAGACTGTTGCATAATAGCTGTATTGCAGTTTTGAAATCTTATAAATTCTTTTCACCTTTGGAATTGTCCAGCCATTATGTATTGCTGTGAAACATTTGGAGAACAGTGTTCAATGATTAAATCATCCTTCTTTAACATCTGATTTTTGTTGATGTCTTATCTCTATCCTGGCATTTTCTGCTGTTGCTTGCGTGCATTTTGGCCATTGGTTAATATTTTCCTGGGTGTCTGTGGAAAAACAATTCCTCACGTGCAGTATGTTATCTAGAAAGAATAATAGGTGTTCTTATTTGGAAAGAGGTTCTGAATAAACGTCTGAATTCAATTATTGCTTAAGCAGACCTTTTAAGCAACAAGTGTTATTTGTAGGTACCTCGAGGGAGGGGTTAATATAAATTGTATAATATTATCGATGTGAATTATCAACTAAACTCAAAGCCCACATTTTTCTTTGCCAATTTAGTGGTCTAATTGTGAAATTCTCATTGTCTGATTGGCCCAATAAGAATGTCTAAAATGCATCATTGTTGAAACAAGAACCACCATCATTAGCAATGTATTCAGGTTGGTTTAAGGTGGACGAATATAAATACATAGTCATAGTCTTACTTATACTTTATTGATCCCAGGGGAAATTGGTTTTCATTACAGTTGCACCATAAATAATTAAATAGTAATAAACCAATAATAATTAAATAGTAATATGTAAATTATGCCAGGAAATAAGTCCAGGACCAGCCTATTGGCTCAGGGTGCCTGACCCTCCAAGGGAGGAGTTGTAAAGTTTGATGGCCACAGGCAGGAATGAGTTCCTATGACACTCTGTGTTGCATCTTGGTGGAATGAGTCTCTGGCTGAATGTACTCCTGTGCCCAACCAATACATTATGTAGTGGATAGGAGACATTGTCCAAGGTGGCATGCAACTTGGACAGCACCCTTTTTTCAGACACCACCGTCAGAGAGTCCAGTTCCATCCCCACAACATCACTGGCCTTACGAATGAGTTTGTTGATTCTGTCGGTGTCTGCTACCCTCAGCCTACTGCCCCAGCACACAACAGCAAACATGATCGCACTGGCCACCACAGACTTGTAGAACATCCTCAGCATCATCTGGCAGATGTTAAAGGACCTCAGTCTCCTCAGGAAATAGAGACGGCTGGGACCCTTCTTGTAGACAGCCTCAGTGTTCCTTGACCAGTCCAGTTTATTGTCAATTCGTATCCCCAGGTATTTGTAATCCTCCACCATGTCCACACTGACCCCCTGGATGGAAACAGGGGTCACCAGTGCCTTAGCTCTCCTCAGGTCTACCACCAGCTCCTTAGTCTTTTTCACATTAAGCTGCAGATAATTCTGCTCACACAATGTGACAAAGTTTCCTACCATAGCCCTGTACTCAGCCTCATCTCCCTCGCTGATGAATCCAACTATGGCAGAGTCATCAGAAAACTTTTGAAGATGACAAGACTCTGTGCAGTAGTTGAAGTCCAAGGTGTAAATGGTGAAGAGAAAGGGAGACAAGACAGTCCCCTATGGGGCCCCAGTGCTGCTGATCACTCTATCGGACACACAGTGTTGCAAGCACATGTACTGTGGTCTGCCAGTCAGGTAATCAAGAATCCATGACACCAGGAAAGCATCCACCTGCATCGCTGTCAGCTTCTCCCCCAGCAGAGCAGGGCAGATGGTATTGAACGCACTGGAGAAGTCAAAAAACATGACCCTCACAGTGCTCGCTGGCTTGTCCAGGTGGGCGTAGACATGGTTCAGCAGGTAGACGATGGCATCCTCAACTCCTAGTCAGGGCTGGTAGGCGAACTAGAGGGGATCTAAGTGTGGCCTAACCATAGGCCCAAGCAGCTCCAGAACAAGTCTCTCCAGGGTCTTCATGATGTGGGAGGTCAATGCCACGGGTCTATAGTCATTGAGGCCACTGGGGCGCGGCGTCTTCGGCACAGGGACGAGGCAGAACGTCTTCCACAGTACAGGAACCCTCCGGAGCCTCAGGCTCAGGTTGAAGACATGGTGAAGTACTCCAGATAGCTGAGGGGCACAGGCTTTGAGCACTCTGGTACCGACACCATCCGGTCCTGCAGCCTTGCTTGGGTTGAGATGTTTCAGCTGTCTTCTCACCTGTTCAGCTGTGAAGCCCACCATGGTGGTTTCATGTGAGGAAGGGGTATAAGTCATGAGAGCAGGGTGGGGGACTGTGAGGAGGGGTAGGAGGGGAGAGTGGAGTATGTGTTGGTTTGGGGCTGACGACAGATGACTCGTGGGGGGTGGGCAGGGGCCACAATGTCAAATCTGTTAAAGAACAGGTTAAGTTCATTGGCCCCTGTCCACACTGCCTTTAACTCTTCTGTTGCTAGTTTGCTGGAACCCAGTGATGTCCTCATCCCCCTCCAGACCTCTCTCATGTTATTCTGCTGGAGTTTCCACTCAAGCTTCCTCCTATACCTGTCTTTAGCCTCCCTGATCTTGGCTTTCAGGTCCCTCTGTATTGCCCTCAGCTTCTCCCTATTTCCATTTCTAAACACCCTCTTTTTAGCGTTCAGGATGTCCTTAATGTCCTTTGTTACCCCTGGCTTGTTATTTGAGTAACAAAGGACAGTTCTTGTCGGAACATTGCAGTCCACACAGAAATTGATGTAATCAGTGATGCACTCTGTGAGCCCATCAATATCCTCTTCATGTGGCTCACAGAGTGCCTGCCAGTCTGTCACCTCATAACAACCCTGGAGTGCCTCATAAGCCTCCTCCGACCATTTCCTCACTGTAAATACACTACTGTGTCAGCCCAAGCAGTTCGATCACTCATACCAACAATAAGAGAAAGACAACTGAGATTCCTAGGACACATCATGTGGAAAGATGAGCTAAAAAAATTCACGCACTCTGGAAAGATCGAGGAGAGCAAACCTAGAGGAAGACCTCGGCTTATGTACATCAAAAGCCTAGCCAGGTGGTTACACATCGAGGAAATGGAAGTCATCCAAAGAACGAAGGATAGGTCTATATGGTCACCAACGTCTGCATTGGATATGGTACCGAGACAGACAGACAGACTGTGTGTGCATTTCTAAAGATGTTTTTTTTCTTTTAAAAAAAGGCAAATAATACTGAACATGAAACTACATCTTATGGAAAGTGTTCCGGTTCTGAATGAAGGTGAGCTAGTTCAATTCTTGCAGCAAATACCATGTTCAGATATTACTGAATTTTGAAAGTGCTTCCCATGTTGTCTGCTGCTTGTTGATGCTGACTGGTGTCGTGGGAAATCATTTACGCTTGGTGACTAATGGATCCCTTGTGGTAGCACTTCAGAATAGATGAGAGAATATTTGGAATATTTGATGCCAGCATGAATTTTCCCTAAATTTGCATTTCCTTAAACTGCTGAGGCCAACGGAAATTGTAGGATCCAGATCAGAACCATTTTTGTAAGATATTTTGTTTTGCATTGGTTCCTTAAGTTTGTCACAGCAGGCAGTGGTAGTGGGGATAAGCTCCCTCTACCTATTAAATGCTCCCAATGGCTTGCATCTCAAATAGTTTCTGACAACCAAACCCAGCTCCTAGCCTTCACATGTGACTTAGCTACTAAGACTGGCAGAATTGTTTCTATTGGCAGGAAATGAGGCAAAGGCAGGTTACTGCCACCTTAAAACCAGTCGTTTTGGGCATATGGTGCTCGTCAGTCGTGGCTGGCAGCTCATCTAGGAGAAGTGAAACTCTGATCTCAAAGCTTCTCTGTCTTGTGGCTATACCCACCGATGGGGAAGGCTTTGGGAGTAAACCCTGAGGAAAGATTTGGAGCTGGAGTCACTAAGACAGTCCAATGTTGAGTTCAACGCTGACTGGCTACTCCTGCGACACCGCTGGTGGTGAACTGCATTGGTTCCTGCAGTTCCTTGGGATACATCGGCTGCATGGAGAGGGGGAGCTTGCTGCATGGGCATCAGCTTGCTCTCCATATTGTACTGCCCTGGCCTGTGTACCAGCTTGTGTACAACATGGACAGCTAGGATGTAATAACCATAGTCAACATGGATCACTGGAGGGCCTCACATTGTTTTGCGTCCTATTGTCTTTGGAACAGATCCATGAGCCAGTGTTCACTGAATACAAGAACATAAATAAGAGCAATAACATGCCCTGTTAATTTATTGTATTCAGTTTTCTCCCTGTCATTGCTGGTCTCTTAAATCCTCAAGCCCAGTCTGAGTGTTTTTTTTTTTGCTTTCTCCATGCTTTTAAAGCCATGGATCCATTCATTTGTAATTTTCCTTGCTTTGTGTGTGAAAACTTTTGGTGTGAATTTTAGAAATTAGATGGATGGGAATAAGTGTAGTTTTGTCTCATTTATTTCATGCTGATTCTTGTGGGGGAGCAAGGTGCAAAGTTATGAAGTGCAATGAAAAACGCTTTATCAGGCTGTTGAAGTAGCAATGCAAGTGCGTAAATAGTATTCTGGGAACTTTTACCTTTGCTTTATGTATCATATTCTGCAGTGTTGCCCAAGTCAAGTTGGACAGTTGACATTTGTTCTGGAGCCAGGGATGCATTTTGCATTAAAATACACACAGTTGAAAATGCTGTTGCCAAACAGAGCTATGAAAAAGGGAACTGGAGTTGAAGGATCAGCAGAATTGTTCTGGTGAAACACTAGGTAAAAATACGTAAAACGTAGTCCTGACATTTAGGACCACTGTGATTTTAGTTTATTTTCTCCCTTATGGTGGCAAAGAAGGATTGGTTTCAAGTGGTAACACTACACAGACAGGATTCAGGATTTGGCAGCAAGTGCAAGATGTGGTTTAGCTGCTGAAAGATTTCTAAGATCTTTCAGCAGTGGGGAAGTCAGCATGGAGGCTCAACCTTGTAGATGCACAGGATCACCTTTGAGCTAATAAATTAAATGACCTTTGCTACAGGAAAATGTAATAATCATTTCCTTAGATCCCTATAAAACCACCCCACTTTGTCAATATTTCTGTAGAGTGGTAAAAGAACACACAGCTGGTTCAGCAACAAATTGGAACTTTAAAACTGGCATTTAAAAATTACCTGTCCAAGAAGTTCATGCTGTCTGTTAAGAAGATCTTACTTTTTATTTGAGTTGCCAAACTGTTTTCACCAATTTTTGCATCTGCTGCAAATAGGGCTATAACACTCCATGAGTGTCAGTATTGCTGTAAAAAACTTAACCTTGTCCTTGATAAAAGTTCTACTTGTTCATATTTGGATAAAAAAAAATTCCCCAGATTAGCTGGTTTTACATGCACATTCAATTTTTAAATGGTTTTGAACAGGAAGGAGACAAGTCTCATAGCAAAACACAAATGTGGCATTGGAAAAGCACAGGTAACCATTTGGACCTTTTTTGAGTTCATGGTGATTTCAAGAGTAAAGCAACCATCGACTTCCTCTTAAATGATTGGCACAGACAGAATAGCTGAGGGTCTCTGTGACTTGTCATTCTGATTCTACAGTATAATCTTCTTGTTCAAAACGTCATTCAGCCTAGTGAAGTTTTAGTCTGGAATGCATGCTCATCATCTTGTGTGGGCCCTGAACCCAGAGCAGATGTGACTTAAGACAAGAATGTGAGAAGTGTGTCAGGTGAACTTATTTATGTATTTGCAATTTTTATCTTGGAAAGGAAGCCTGAGATAACAGGCCCAAAATTAATGTTTAATACGGCACCCAATTATGTCAACATTGCAATGTTGAGATTAATTCTTGCTTGCTACCCACATGGGCAGAACCCCTTATACCATATGTCTATATATTGCAAGATTTCCCTTTATCTTTTTTTCAAACATTTATCAAATCTATATAAAGGGGGGATGAACTTATATCTAAGTCTCTTCATGAGAACAAATAGCAATAAACTATTTTACATACTTGAAAAAACAAGGAGTACAGAAATTACTACATGGAGCAAAACAATCTTCCTTGTGCAAATACAGTGGATTCTCGTTAACTGGGACACATTGGGACCAGTACCTTTTGACCCAATTAACCGAAGTTTCATGGAAATAGTTAAAAAGCTATTTAAAAAAAGGCAAACTCCCATTTAAGCAACACACATCAAAGTTGCTGGTGAACGCAGCAGGCCAGGCAGCATTTCTAGGAAGAGGTACAGTCAACATTTCGGGCGAAGTGTTGTGTGTTGCTTGAATTTCCAGCGTCTGCAGAATTCCTCGTGTTTACGTTTTTAAACTACCATTTAACTGAGTTTTAAAAAATTATGTATTTAATTGAGATACAGAACAAATGAGAACAGAACCAAAATGACTGCAGTGCTGTAAAACTGTGTGTTAGTTCCTAATAGTTATTGACGGAGGAATTCATCTGATGTACCCGTTCTGTTGATCGACCATAAATGAACAAAATTAGGTGGGTGGCAGATGGAGTTCATTCCAGAAAAGTGTGAAGTGGCCCACTTTGGGAGGTGATCATGAAGGCAGAATACAAGGTTAACGGCAGAGTTCTTAGCAGTGTAGAAGAACACGGGGATCTTGGGGCCCTGCATAAGTGGATCCCTCAAAGTTCCATGCAAGTTGACAGGGTGGGTAAGAAGGCGTATGGTGTGATGGCCTTCATTAGTCAGGGGATTGAGGTCAGGAGCCACGAAGTGATGTTGCAGCTCTATAAGATTCTAGTTAGACTACATTTGGGGTATTGTGCTCGGCTCTGGTTGCCTCTTTTTAGGAAGGACGTGGAAGCTTTGGAAAGGGTGTAAGGGAGATTTACCAGGATGCTGCCTGGATTGGAGAGCATGTTTTCTGAGGATGGGTTGAGCAAGCCAGAACTTTTCTCTTTGTAATGAAGGAGAACGAGATGTGACTTGATAGAGGTGTACAAGATGATACGAGGTATAGATTAAGTAGACAATCAGAGACTTTTTCAAGGGTGGAAATAGCTTGTGCAAGGGAGATTAATTTGAAGGTGTTTGGAGGAAAGTATAGGGGTAATGTAAGAAATAAGTTTTTTTGCACAAAGAGTGGTAAGTACATGCACTACCAAGGGTGGTGGTAGAGGCAGATACATTAGGGATATTTTCGATTATTAAATAGGCGCATGGATATAAGAAAAATGGAGGACTTTTAGAGGTAAGGGTTAGTAGGTTACAAGGCTGGCATAATATGGTAGGGCCAAGGGTCTGTATGGTGCTGTACTGTTCTATGTTCTTCTGTGTTCTACGGTATGGCTACTTGTGCTAATCACTTGCTTAGGTTAATTATGAATGACTGCAAAATGATTTTCAGCCAATCAACTGGAATAAATCTGGACTCAAGCATAACAAAAGAAAGTGTTACGACACAGGCTGTGGTGTTTGATAATCCAAATTACTCCTAGCATTGTTTAGAGTGAGCTAGTCATTGCACTGTTTCACAACAATAAGCGTATTGTGCAATAATTTACCAGGGGCCAATGACTTGCATGTTTGGCACGTGTCATACTTTGTTGCTTCTGAGATAGAGTTCATGTTGGATATAGGAACATTGCAGAAATGTTGATATCCAGAACCAAAGGTGGACTTCTGTGGGGTTAGTGGGAAGCAGAAGGTTCAAGCATCCCAGTGTTCTACAGAAGGTGGAGATAGGTGTTGCTTAGAAATAATGGAGGAATACTGAGCTGGTGTCAAATTATGTTTGTGAACTTAGTGGCATGGCACCGTTAAAAATAAGGTTGGCAAAGCCAGCGTGGGCATCTGCGAATGTAAAATTTGGGTCCAGTCTCTGCAGGATGGGAGATTGCTGAGCTTCTGGGACAGTATAATAACTATCCTTGAGGCAGAGTATTGCTTATCTCTGTCACTGGCTCCTCCAGCAGATTATGTGTGGCATGGAATTTTGAGGATTTAAAATTCCCAGATATTGGCTGAATTATGGTTCAGATCAATGCAGATTGGGGTTGGCGGTATGAGTATCAGTATTCTGCATGGTAGGATGGCAAGGGGAAAAGAGAAGGTCATATGTGTGATCTCCCCAGAGAAAGCAAGTTGTGTTTTTAATTTGATTCTTACAGGAAGAGAATACAAAAGCAAATAAAACTGCAATTAATGTTTCTCTTAGCAGCAACAGGTGAATAAACAGTTGTTAATTGAACAGTAATTCCAAGTCCTGAAACGGCAGGTGTTCTCATTATTTTCTCTTTGTGTTTGCCATCGTCTCCTTCTGCCTTGCCTTTTTCTGCTTGCTTCCTTTTCTTTGGGATTAAAAAGTAATTTGCAGTTCAGTTGTGAAACCGCAGTTCAGAATGTAATCTCTGAGATGGGGCTGCCACCAGCAGCAGGCACCCATGTTTGCTGCTTCTCTGCAAGTAAGAACGAATCTGATCTTCCCCGGATCTGCCAATGGCTGACTTGTTCTCCGAAGCTATCCGCAGTCTGAGCTCTTGGTACCCAGCACAATGTTATTGCTGTTACGTGTGCAGGCCGGGACAAGCTCCGCCTATGGGGTGGTAAAAGAACATCTGACTTCAAACAAACCCATGCTCTTTGTTGCAGCTGCCAGGGACTTTACATACACCTGATGGTCAGAAGTATTGAAAACGACAGTAGAAAAAAATCTAATTATGAATAAATTCATTCTATAAAATTCAGAAAGTCAGAAGGCATGGGATCCAGGGAAGTTTGACCAGGTGGATTTGGAATTGGCGTGCCTGCAGAAGGCAGAGGGTGGTGGTGGAGGGAGTACATTCAGATTGGAGGGTTGTGACAAGTGGTGTCCCACAAGGATCTGTTCTGGGACCTCTACTTTTCGTGATTTTTATTAACGACCTGGATGTGGGGGTAGAAGGGTGGGTTGGCAAGTTTGCAGATGACACAAAGGTTGGTGGTGTTGTAGATAGTGTAGAGGACTGTCAAAGATTGCAGAGAGACATTGATAGGATGCAGAAGTGGGCTGAGAAGTGGCAGATGGAGTTCAACCCGGAGAAGTGTGAGGTGGTACACTTAGGAAGGACAAACTCCAAGACAGAGTACAAAGTAAATGGCAGGATACTTGGTAGTGTGGAGGAGCAGAGGGATCTGGGGGTACATGTCCACAGATCCCTGAAAGTTGCCTCACAGGTGGATAGGGTAGTTAAGAAAGCTTATGGGATATTAGCTTTCATAAGTCGAGGGATAGAGTTTAAGAGTCGGGATGTAATGATGCAGCTCTATAAAACTCTGGCTAGGCCACACTTGGAGTACTGTGTCCAGTTCTGGTCGCCTTGCTATAGGAAGGATGTGGAAGCATTGGAGAGGGTACAGAGGAGATTTACCAGGGTGCTGCCTGGTCTAAAGAGTATGCATTATGATCAGAGATTAAGGGAGCTAGGGCTTTACTCTTTGGAGAGAAGGAGGATGAGACGAGACATGATAGAGGTGTACAAGACAATAAGAGGAATAGATAGAGTGGATAGCCAGTGCCTCTTCCCCAGGGCACCACTGCTCAATACAAGAGGACATGGCTTTAAGGTAAGGGGTGGGAAGTTCAAGGGGGATATTAGAGAAAGGTTTTTTACTCAGAGAGTGGTTGGTCATGGAATGCACTGCCTGAGTCAGTGGTGGAGGCAGATACACAAGTGAAGTTTAAGAGACTACTAGACAGGTATATGGAGGAATTTAAGGTGGGGGCTTATATGGGAGGCAGGGTTTGAGGGTCGGCACAACATTGTGGGCCGAAGGGCCTGTACTGTGCTGTACTATTCGATGTTCTATAAAGCTCAATCTATTATAAGTTTTCAAAGAAACTCAGTTAAAACAAAATGTTTGATTTACTAATAATTAACCCTCCTTCGCAGCTTTTAATGGCGTGAACTAGCTGATACTAACCACCCTCCTCCATCCGTCAGGATTGGTTCTCATCCTCAACAATTCCTCCAGCTCCTCCCACTTTCTCCAAACTCAGGGGGGTAGCCATGGGCAGCTGCATGAACTCCAGCTATGCCTGCCTTTTCGTTGTCCACGTTCTAAGCCTTCTCCAGTAATGCTCCCCAACTCTTCCTCCACTGCATTGATGACTGCATTGGTGCTGCTTCATGCACCCATGCTGAGCTTGTCAATTTTATCAACTTTGCCTCCAACTTCCACCTTGCCCTTAAATTTACTTGGTGCATTTCTGACACCTTCCTCCATTTTTTTGATCTCTCTGCCTCCATCTCTGGAGACAAGCTGTCTACCGATATCTTTTATAAAACAACCAATTCCTGTGGCTATCTTGACTATGCCTTTTCCCACCCTGTCTCCTGTAAAACTGCTATTCCCCTTTCTCAGTTCCTTCACCTCCACTGCATCAGTTCTTAGGGTGTGGCTTTCCTTTCCAGGACATCAGAGATGTCTTCCTCCTTTAAAGAACGGAGTTTCCTTTCCTCCACCATTGCAGCCCTCGGGCATCTGTTCTCACCCTATCTTCCTGCCACCTTAACAGTGATAGGATTTCTCTTCTCCTTGCCTACTACCCCATGAGCCTCCGCATCCAACGCATCATCCTCTGCAACTTTCCCCATCTCCAAAGTGGTCCTACCACCAAGTACATCTTTACCTCAACTCCTACTCTCTGCTTTCCACAGGGATCGCTCCTCCATGATTCCCTTGACCTAACTGTTCCTCCCCACTAATTTCCTATGCAGCGCTTATCCCCATAAGTACTACATTTGCCTGTTTACCTCCTCCCTCACCTTCATTCAGGACCCCAAGCAGTCCTTCCAGGTGAGGAACACTTCACCTGCAAATCAGTTGCGGTCGTCTACTGTACCCAGTTCTCCTGATGCGGCCTCCTCTACATTGGTGGGACCCAATGTAAGTTGGAGGGGGGGGGGGGGGCAGCTTTGTTGAAAACTTTCACTCCATGCACCAAAAATGGAACTTCCCAGTGGTAAAACATTTTAATCCTGATTCCCATTCCCATTCTGACAGCTTGGTCCTTGGCCTTCTCTTGTCCCACGACGAGGCCACCCTCAGGGTGGAGGAGTAACACCTTGTACAGTATTCCATCTGGGTAGCCTCCAACCTGATGGCACGAACATCGATTTCTCCCTCTGTTTAAAAAAAAGTTACCTTCCCTTCCTCTTTTCTTCTATTCCCCATTATGGTCTCTTACATCTTCTCACCTCCCCTGGGTCCCCTCCTCCTCCTCTTTCTCATATGGTCCACTCTCCTCTCCTAACAGATTCCTTCCTCTCCAGACCTTTACCTTTCCCACCCACCTGGCTTCACCTCTCTAGTTCCAGCACGTCCTCCTTACCCTCCCCTCACCTTTTTATTCTGGCATCTTCCCCCTTTCTTTTGAGTCGTGAAGAAGGGTCTCGGCCCAAAACATCAACTGTAAATTAATTTCTATAGATGCTGCCTGACCTGCTGAGTTCCTACAGCATCTTGTGTATGTTACTGATCCTATGGCTGATTTCACTGGAGACAGGTTCAACGGGACAGCTTGCCCAGCATGACTGCTGGGACATTGCAGTTATTTAATAGCATGATGTGGGGCCCCATGGGGAAGCCAAATCTAGATGTCTGGTTAGAAAATCCCCAATACAGAGCAGGCAGGAACCTTGGGCATGGGTCCTGAACTTCCCTGGCATTTATAAGGGTAAACACCAGCAGCTTGCTAAGGGATTGCCAGCACTTCCCTGCAAGTTACAGTTCATGTTTTCACATAATATGGAAAAACTAGTAGCTGCACCTGAGTAAAGATGCAGTTTAACAGTACGTTGGATAAACAATAATTGTTTGACTTAGAAACAAAGTCCAGTAGGTTCAGTAACATCCTTGTTCCTTTTAGAAAAAAAAACATTCTAAATGTATTTTGTAACTTGTTTCCACAATGTTCAGAGTAGTAAGGCTTGGTGTAAGTTAATGGCTTGCTTCATCAGATTGTTCGAGAAGAATTTAATTTAACTTCCAATTTATATGCTTGAGAGGGGGCGAGGGGAATCAGAGGGCAGCAAGTGAGGTTCCTTTTGTTGGCAGCTACTTTCACTCTGATTAATTTTTGCATTATTGTTTCAGATAAAAACGTTTTTAAACAAAAAAAATGAAAGAATGATAAGACATTTCTAATGCTTTGAAAGGCTGCTTCAGGTTATTAGACATTTTATTTGCATGGAGAATTTCAATTACTACATTCAATGTCAAAGTCAATTTAACATCAAAATATGTATATGTTACCATATGCTCCTTTAAGATTCATTTTTTTGCTGGTATTTTGCAGGAAAATAAAGAAATGTTAATAGAATTTATGAAAAACAATCAATGTGTAAAAGAAGACATATTGTGCAAAGGAAAAATAATACTGAGGACATGAGTTGTGGAGTCCTTGAAATTGCGTCTGTAGGTTGTGGAATTAGTTTAGAGTTGTGATGAGCGAAGGTATATGTGATACCTTTTTGTTAAATGTTTCAGAAGCTGCACTTCTGAATGGTTTTCAGGTGATTTCATGTGGCAAGAACTGTTCATCCGGAGAGTATGGAGTGGTGAATTGCCGAAGGTGTTGTCTTCATTTTTCCTGCTTTCAACATGTGTAATTGTCTGGCCAAAGTTTTTTGCCTGATAACCAGGATCACCATATTCTGAAAATAAATTTACTTTAGTGGGTTGTTACTATGTGCAGACTATGAATGTAAAGGCAATGGTGGGTACTAGAAAAACTGTTCATTAATTGCAAAGACTGGGACATCCAAGATGGTGAGACGATCACTGCATAAATGCTTCTCCTTCCTTTGTATTCAACTTGCTGTCTATGCTAATTATTGCACCAGATCGTGCTGGCTTTTGCTGGTGGTTCCAAACACAACCACTGGCATTTAGCTGTTCAAACAGTGGCTAGTCCCAGATTCAGTGTAGGCATTGACAAATACAGTAGTCTGGGGATACAGCTGCTGAGTCCAGTCTTCTTGGCATTCCCCAGTACTACCCTGCTTAGTTGTTCAATCTAGATAGCATTGGAGGTTGTAGAGAAGTAGGAGGCTGGTTCTTAAATATTTTGTTTCTACTTTAATATTTATAAATGCTTTTTTAGTTATCTTAATCTTTTCTATTTTAAAGATGTTTTGCTTTTAAATTTTAAATGGCTTTTAAATGGTTCTGAATGTCTGATATGAAGTGGAATTGGCTTGGCTCTGCTTTCCACTTCCTGGTAAAGTAAGAATGGGGTGTTGTTGTGGTGGTGGTGGAGGCTACCACGATCATCAGCCCTGAGCAGGAGGGTTGGGCCAGCAAGATCAGGCCATATAAGTTTCCATGCCCTTGGTCACCAAGAGGAAGTTTATCTGGTTATTCTATTTTCACTGCAAAATATTTGTGGCACAGATTTGGGACCAGAAAAAGCTCTTAAAGAAATGAATAAGTACAGAAATCGGAACTGAGGAATCTTGCACTGTCCTTCATTTAACTGTTAATTTACTTGGTCTTCACAGTGGTCAGAGATAGATGGACTCCTCATTAATTTGTGTCTGTGATACTGCTGTCTTACTTATAAATGCATTAGCATAAACTTACCTTTAAAATAGCACTTGGAATCTAATTCATCATTTTGATTTTGTGGGAACATACTAGAAATATGCTCTGACAGGTAAACTAAAATGGATTATTATTCATGGAAACAATACGGACAGAATACTGGAGGAACTCAGGAGGCCTCTAGTCTCTGGTTCTGTCATAGGGTCTCGGCCCGAAACGTCAACTGTACTTTTCTCCATAGATGCTGCCCGGCCTGCTGAGTTCCTCCAGCATTTTGTGATTGTTGCTTGGATTTCCAGCATCTGCGGATTTTCTCATTTATTATTCATGGAAATAATTTGGATATGATCAAAGAGAGATGCTTGCAAATTGTTTGGGTAATATATTAAAACCAGTTGATACTTCATTCCACCGTGATACAACACTTGGCGGCACGGGAGGTCGTTCCTGCCTGTGGCCATCGAATGTGCAGCTCCTGCCGTGGAGGGTCAGACACCCTGAGCCAATAGACTGGGCCTGGACTTATTTTCCATCTGGCATAGTTTGCATTTTGTTGTTTGATTGTTGGGGTTTTTTGTATTGCTATATTTACGCTCTATTCTTGGTTGGTGCAGCTGTAACGAAACCAAATTTCCCTCGGGATTAATAAAATCTATCTATCTATCTATCTATTACACAAGGTCTGTGTTTTAAGACTTGATTCCTTCTGCAACATATCTTCAGCAAAGCAAATTGGAAAGGAATCCAAGGAAGACTGATTCTGTAAGCATTTCTTAAAATGTGAAGCTACTAGATCATTAGTTTTCTCGAAAACCACCGGTTCTTCCATTTCAGTTGAACTGACTGGGTGATATTTTTAAGTACCGGATTCTCACTTGATAAGATAACCCAATTGTAGGAAAATGAGACCTTTCCAAATAGAACCAATATCCAGAAAAATGCTCTTGTAGAGTTTTCTGTTTTGTCATAATGAGTAGCATTACTTTTACATTTCTCGGAATTCCAGTTTTTAATGCATCTGTAACTAATGAGTACCATTCATTTGGAAGAGTGGATGGTCCTTTCTCGCCAACCTTGAATACAAATAGAAAATGATTAAATTAAAATATCTTAAAGTGAAAATATTCAAGAATACATGATAGGTAAAGATAAAGCTGACTCTTGGGCTGCTTTGGTTCATAGTATAAAGTTTTATAGCTAGTTAACATGCTCTTCTACAAACACAAGAACGTCTGCTGATGCTGGAAATCCAAAGCAACACACTCAAAAGCTGGAGGAACTCAGCAGGCCAGGCAGCATCTATAGGAAAGAGTAAACAGTCGATATTTTGGGCCAAGACCCTTCATCAGCACTGGAAAGAAAGTTGAGAAGTCAGGCAAAGAAAGTGGGGGGAAGAGAGGAAGGACATGCTCTTTTACTTCCGTTTATTTCAGTCCAGTCCTTTCCATGGGCATAATAAACAGCCAATGAAAATGAAGGATTAAATCATGCATCTTTTTCATGTTGAATGGCTAAGTACCTTCCTTCAGGTCTGCTCAACTGCAAAACAAAATCTTGGAAGCATTGGAGTAAAGCTAGTTGTTGGGTTCCAGCTGAATAACGAAAATTGTTAAACCTATGCTTGGATAACTCTTAGAGGAAAATGAAATCGTTTGTCATGGGAGGTTCAGAAGTTGTCAACAGCATTGTAAGCAACTCTAAAACACTAAAAGGTCCATTGATATTCTGCAACCTCTCAAAAATACCACAGTAGGTTTCCCTGACTGTCATGATTCAGCGATGTATTGGAAACTATTTGATATGAAGCTCTTCCAACAGTCTCTCTCTCTCTCTTCAATTACAGGACCGGAATCGGCCCTATGATGCATTTAACTTGCACTCTTTGGAGAATTCCTTAATGGATATTATGAGAAGTGACCACGAACCAATGAAAGGTAAACACTATGCCCCCAGTGGCCCACCAATGACTATTGCTGACATAATGTGGAGGAATCATTTTGCAGGTTAGCAAATTTCTTACTTATGATATGGACACTATATAAAGTTTAAGCGACACTTTGGTTTTGCATGTTGTATGTGTGTTATTAATCTAAATGATTTGCCATTGTTCAATATTCCACATTCCTTTTCTGTTTCCAACTGCCAAATGGGGAAGATTTTGCAGCTGATTTTTTTTTAGAGTAAACTTCATAAAAACCTTCATATCTGCTAATTTATTCCAAGTTAATCCATATGTATCTTGGTAAAACAGTGCCTCTGTTTTGATAAAATGCTTGGTTAAGAGAGTTATTAACATTTTTATTTTGTTCATATATCAAAACTATCATGCTTTTTTAAAATTTTCAAAGCTCAAAGGAAATTTATTAACAAAGTGCATATATGTCACCATATGCGACCCTGAGGTTCACTTCCTTTTTGCAAGTTTTGTAAAATTCCCTCCCTCTCCATACATTAACTCTTAAATTTCTGGTTTTAAATTTCAATGAGTTTTAAAAAAGAAACTAATGTAAGCCAGTTTTCAGCTGCAAATTCTTTTAAAATTCAGTTTAATTCTTGGATAACTTTTAAAGCATTTTAGGAATAACACGGTATTATTTCTGCTTTTGCACTTAACCAATACTTTTCTATTACTCCATTAACTATCCTATTAGTTTAGCTGGTAAATACAAGAATTTTTTCTCAACTCTTCATCAGGGAATTTAGTATGAAGTTCTTGAGGAATCAGAGTTCTTGAAAGCCAATGTGTGAAAACAAGCTATTTTTCTTTTCCAATTACTTTCCTGCCAAAATCTGATTAAATTGGAGTGACTGGGCTTGTGTATACTCTGGAATTTAGAAGGCTGAGAGGGGATTTTATTGAAACATATAAGATTATTAAGGGATTGGACACGCTGGAGGCAGGAAGCATATTCCCTCTGATGGGTGAGTCCAGAACCAGAGGTCTCAGTTTAAGAATTAGGGGTAGGCCATTTCGAACGGAGTTGAGGAAAAACTTTTTCACCCAGAGAGTGGTGGATATGTGGAATGCTCTGCCTCAAAAGGCTGTGGAGGCCAAGTCTCTGGATGCTTTCAAGAAAGAGATGGATAGAGCTCTTAAAGATAGCGGAATCAAAGGTTATGGGGATAAGGCAGGAACTGGATACTGATTGTGGATGATAGCCATGATCACAGTGAATGGCGGTGCTGGCTCGAAGGGCTGAATGCCCTACTCCTGCACCTATTGTCTATTGTCTATAAATCTATTTACCACCACTCTTCAAAGTTAAAAATGGAGTTTGTTGTAATAAGTACAAAATATGCAAGGTTTTTATGATTATTTTTGGTATGCAGTTCATAAAAAACAATTATTTTGCAGGCAGAATAACTGCAACAAGAATTGAAACTCCTTTATTTGAGTAATTTTGAACATTGCAAAAGTTAACTGCTGTAGTTGATGAAGTTCACAATTTTCACTGAATATAATTGACTTGATACATGCAGTTTGCATTCAGTTTTTAGAAAATGGCACTTCATTTTGGGAAAACTTAGTTAAATAAGGTATTTGTTGGTAAAACTCAAGTTAACAAACAACCACCCTATCTATCCCTCTGATGAAATCAGTTTGTTGCTCAAGCTGCAATTGTAAATGGTTACCAGTTAAAATTTGTCTTTGCTGCTGTCTTTCTTAAAAAAAATATTGACAGAAGGCTGACACATGTGTTGCCAACACTGCTTAAAGGTCCTTTGAGCAATGCTAAATATAAAACGGTAGAAATGATGTGATTGAGTGAAATGCCATTGAAAGAATAAAGGTGGAATGGTTCAATTATTCAGATTTACTAGATTGCATTTATATATTCTGGGGGGGAGGTTCACTAACAATTACTTTAGAAAGAATTTCTGCAGTTTAAACACTACAATTTATTGTGTGAACCACTGAATGGAGTTAGTGAAAAGCATTGCTGTTTTGGAGAAAGTATACCGACTGCCACTAGTTCCATAGTTGCTTTGATATGTGTCAAATTCAGTGGTATTAAAATTACCACATTGAAACTATGTGTGTTAGATTCAGCGGTTTAAAAATGATCGTATCTAAAAGATGCGTGTGGATTTTAGATGATTAAAAATAATCACATCTTAATTTTTAGTGTTTTAAATTGGAATGATAGATTTCTCGACTAACGACAGGCTTGGGATTTCTGATTGACTTCAGTGTGTGGGGGTGGGGGGGGCAGATTAATGAACCCATACATTGGAGGTTTGCATCTTTCACCATAACGTTACTTGGAGGACAAAAAAATGATTTGAATTAATACAAGGATTGGGGAGGTGGAGTTGAAATTGTTGTTTTCTATAAGGAAGCATTTTACAAAAGAAAGAAGCTTTAAAAAAATATAGCTGAAAGTTCCATCCATATTTTTGTCAGCTCTTGCTTCGACATAGTTTGTACTATGCAGATTCAGGCCATTTGGCCTAACTGTTCCTTTCTAGCTTCTATGCTCCATTTGAGTATATAAATTTGACAGCCCTCTAAATCCTTCTCTCTGTCATGCTTGTCTAGCATCCCCTCAAATGTATCTGTGCACTTCACTGTAGCCAACCCTAGTGCTTCCAACACTGTCCTCAGATGCAGTTAGAGTCCCATTCATATGTCTAATTTTTAGTGTTCATTGACCTTTTAAAGGCACCCCTCGGGATTACCTGCTCCCTTCTGGGTAGCTACCTATCATTACCATGCGGACATTGTGCAACAGTTTCTCTCTCTGACCAACATTACACAGCTGGCATCGCAGGTTGGCCTTTGGTGCATTTAAATCCTTCTCCCCAATGCTGGGTTTTTGACACATCTAACAGTTGGTATTGTGGATCGCTCTTCCTTCACTTGTAACTCTTGTTAAAAATTTCCCCAGGGTCAAGAAGATAACAGTAACATAATTAACGCGATGGGTGTTGGAGTTCTGAGTTAAATTCCGGTGCCGTCTATGAGGAGTTTGTACGGTCTACCCATGACCACACAGGTTTCCTCTGGGTGCTCTAGTTTCCTCCCACAGTGCAGAAGACCTACTGGTTAGTAGGTTAATTGGCCATTGTAAATTGTCCTGTTTTTAGGCTAGTGCAAAATAGATGAGTTGCTGGGTGACACGGTGTGTTGGAAGGGCCTGTTCCATGCTACACCTCTAAATACATAAATTGCACTTATTCAGGGCATTCGAAAACATGTTTCCCGTAACTGACTGTGAAGCTAAGTACTTTTGAAAAGTATTCCTGTAATGATAGGAAGTGTGAAAGGCAATTTGCACAACACTAAGTCCCATAAATAGGAAAGAGATAAAACGCTGCGATGTGTTGTCTGAAGGATTATAATTAGCCAGATGATGACTTTCGGAATAATGTCATGAGATGCTTTATAACCACTTGTGAGAATATAAGGGAAGTGGGTTGACCTTAAAACCTTCCTCCATAATCATCTATCTTTGATGATGTGTTCAAGTCTGCAGAGCCTTCTGATGTGGAGGCTAGAGTGATAGTCTTGAGGTTTGGTTTCTTTTGGTCCTCCTTTCAGTGTGCAACAATTAATGGTTAGAGGGTAGCATTTGAATTTATTTTTCCAGTCAAAGAGAAGCTTAATCTTCTCATAACGCAAGCAATTGAACAGTCATCAACACGCTTTCTCTAACTTCTGATAATCATTCCCCTCGATTTTCATCCACCAGTCCTCTTGTTTTCCTTCATTCCTGTGGCCCCCTCTCCCCTTTTCTACCCCACCCTCATAACATGGCCATTACCTCCCTCTGGTTTCCCATCTCCCCTTCATTCTAATGTCTAATATCCTCTCACGTCAGATTCTTCTTTTTGCCCTTTGCCCCTTCACCTGTCACCTTCTAGCTTTTCACAGCATTCCCGTCCCTCACCCATCTCCCTCTCCCTGTCCCCCCCCCCCCAATCTGAGCTTGTGCTCCACCCTATCTCCCCACCTTTTATTCTGGCTTCTGCTCACCTCATTTCCACTCCCGATAAAGGGCCTCAACCCAAAGCATTGACAATCCTTTTCCTTTCAGAGATGATGCCTAACTTGCTGATATCCCCCTGCATTTTGTGTGTGTTGCTCAAATATGGGACAATCGTAAAATAAGATTTATACAGACATAAAATGTTGATAATATTTTTCTCTCCCAGACACAATGAATACATAAAGCTCTTTCTAAAATGGTATAGGATATATTTTCTTTAAATATGTATGTACCCCGTAACTTAAACTGATGATCTTTGTGAATGCTAAGAAGTGGATCTGGAAAATAGCCATCTTATATAATTTGCTGCTTTACATACAAGTTCACCTCCAGAACAGTTAATAATGTTTAAATTCCCCACTGATTCCTCCACTGGGTGAGTGACACTATTATTCAATATCCTTGAATTCTCTTCAAGGAGTCTTTTGCAGTAAGAATTAAATTCACTTTTTTTTCTCTTACAACATTTGTTCATACCAGACATCTAAGGTTTTCCATCCTTAATCTGGGTAATTTGATCACAAAAGTTATCACACCTTTGTACCTAACTCTCACCAAATCAATGAATGTGCACAAAGCAGAAGTGGGAGCTATTTGTGTTTATTTTTCTATACATAGTTGTGACAACCTTCTTTCATTAACTGCACTTCTAACACTTAATGTCTCAAACCTTTTTGCAGATGGAGAGAGAGAGGAAAATGAAGTAATTGATTTTGAGCAATAGTGGGACAATTAAATGATGTGGATGAAAGCTTAGTCAATCAAAATGAACTCTCTGGCACTTTATGGGTGGTGGGGCGGAGATACGTCTCTTCCAAAGGAGGTTTAAGGTTCTCCTTCCCTCCACTAGCCCGCAGGTCACACTTGGATAAGGTGTAATACTTTGTACTTTATTGTCACCAAACAATTCATACTAGAACGTACAATCATCACAGCGATATTTGATTCTGCGCTTCCCGCTCCCTGGATTACAAATATTAAATATTAAAAATAGTAAATATTATAAATTTAAATTATAAATCATAAATAGAAAATAGGAAAATGGAAGGTAAGGTAGTGCAAAAAAAAAACCGAGAGGCAGGTCTGGATATTTGGAGGGTACGGCCCAGATCCGGGTCAGGATCCATTCAGCAGTCTTATCACAGTTGGAAAGAAGCTGTTCCCAAACCTGGCCGTACGAGTCTTCAAGCTCCTGGGCCTTCTCCCAGAGGGAAGAGGGATGAAAAGTGTGTTGGCTGGGTGGGTCATGTCCTTGATTATCCTGGCAGCACTGCTCCGACAGTGTGCGGTGTAAACTGAGTCCAAGGATGGAAGACTTACAAAATGCCAACTTAGCCCCCGGTCAGGGTCATGTGAAGCCATGGGAGAAAATGGTAGATGGTTGTAGATGGTGGATGTCACAAGTCCTGGTTTTGTGACCACTGACGCCAACCAAGCAATATCTAAAGAGTATTGATAATGGCTGGGGTCACCCATCTTGTAAAGACACCGCCCAGGAGAAGGCAAAATTTGGAGAAAAATTTGCCAAGAACAATCATGGTCATGAGGACATGATCACCCATATAATATGATACAGCACATCATGATGATGAATTATGGCAGCTTATTCAAAAGATGCAGCAGGAAGAATGCACTTGGGATAAAATTCCAGGAAATGGGGGAGAGAGAGCGAGAGTAGCATTGGCTGATTACAAATAATTCAGCATCAAATACAATTTTAATGGAATAAACTTTTGAACAGTGGTCAAGATAGTTGATTTTAAAATATACTGGCAAATCTTTAATTAACGTGTATCAAGAAGGCTATTTGGATTCAAGGTGATGGTGACAAGGAATGGATTATTGTGAAGGATTCAAAATGGACTGCCATTTAGTCAACTGAAGTCAACTGTAACATTATAGCTTGGGCTGCAAACTATAATGCTTTTTGCAAATCTGAAATTCCAGCTGGAAAAGCAAACAGTTCTATGTAGGGGAGAGCAATGCAAGTTTGCCAAGTTAATCCCATTGCCATATCATTGAAACTCTCAGCACACAAAATTGAGGTTGTCTGCTTCACCCTGTGATCATTATTTCTATGGGTTCATGATGCAATTTTTTTGTTTGCCCAAGGCAAAGAACAATCTGTCACTGAACCATAGACAATAAAGCTGAAGGTTTTTACGTTAGTGCAGGAATATTTGCATACTGATCTCGTATTACCTGCACAAAGTAGCAACTCAATTTCCTTCATTTGATGTGCTCTACAATCTGCATGTGCATTATCAATAGATTTTGAAACAGACAATTTTGTAAATCATGTTTTGTAAACTATAATTTGTTCTGTTTACTCTGTGACTCTCAATTTTATTTCTGGCTGCTTAGCTAATAGAGACGTCTTTAGAATTTTGAGTTTGTGTTTTTTTTGCAATTCTAGTAGTCTTTAAAATGGCTGTAAGATGATAAGTAAATATTTTGCATTGTAAGTTAGATGTACTATTATCCAAACATTTTATCGTATCATCATTAAAGTGATGTGCAGTAATGTCTCTCTTTAGAGACCATGTATATATAATTGCTTTAATATTGGCTATTTTTTTTAAAAGCGGGATTTGGTTTGTCATGCAGAGGTTTTGGATTATGATGATATAGGTTCTTTGACTTAATTAATATTTACCACCTATTTTTCAACTTAATTTTTATTGGATGCTGTCAAGATAACTGACGTGCTTCTTGGTCTCGAACTAATGTCTTTCAAAGGCTTAGTGAGAAGAATAATAACTTAAATAATTTAGGGAATATATGTTTCTGATCTCAGGAGCTGTTTTATTTTACAGGACGCTTGGGCCTTAATTTTCCTCACCCTGGAACAGATAATCTTGTGGCACTAAATAATAGTAAGTACTATTATTTTTTTCATGTACCTTTTTGTGTTGTGCAATATAACACATTTATCTTTACTCAGAATGTTTTAGGTAATACAAACCTCTTGGCACTGAGAGTTCTGATTTATTATCGGCAAAGGTATACTCTGTAAAATTTAATCCACGCATATATTTTAATATGCATGATTATTGCATCATGTTGTATAAAGTAAGTTAGTTTAACCAAAAATATCCATGTGTCTAATTCTGGGAAGGGGTAAATTCAGGGTGTTGTTCTATATTGTATGTCCAATCCATCTCAGTTGAACAATTTTGTACAGCAAGTTGTGGATATGAAAAAGAACTTTTTTTAATATTGCTTGCGACTAGTTGGTGCAAATTCATTTATAGGTCAGTTGTATTTTTATTAGTAGCTATTGTATTTCTTTTCTGCCCAATTTTGATTTTGCATTTGTAACCCCATTATAATAGTATACCATACAAAGCAGGGGTGCGCATGGTAAAGTTGTATGTCTGTATTCTTACAGGTCTTCATGTGGATCTGTACATCATGAAAGAATATATAGCTTTTCATACCAATGTGGCAGAAGTTTTATTAAAATATGCAAAAAGATAACTGGAGTTTTGTTAACCAGACTATATGCAATTGATCTTCAAGGGTGTGTTTACTTTATCCTTTCAATTTGCATTCCAACAATTTAAATAAAAGCTCACATTATTAAGTTTTATACATAAGAAATTATCTGTTCCTTTCTGCCACATATAGATGACTCTATATGCAAAATTTTAATCATTTTTATTACTTTGGTTACCATAAAGCAGCTTTGGTTATGCCAATGTCTCCTCAATGTGCTACAGGAATTAGTATGACATGGAAGTTGCCAAGAATGACTTAATATGTCAGCTGGTGGAATCTATCATCTGGCGCAATAAATCAAGTCCCATATAAGCAGCAGTAGTTTCAGTCATGAAAGGTGGTCAATCTTTGTTCCACTCCTATTGAGCTAGGAGAAGATTCTTGAAGGAGATAGTATGACAGAGTAATTTAACAAGACCAGAGTTTGGAGCCTTGTTGGAGAAAGATAAAGCTTTCTCCTTTTATTCCATATAAATAAAATAAAAGCTACAAAAAAATTCTATGCAACTTTCAGAGTTAATCAGGGTGCACAACAATTCCGATTCGTATTAGTCATACTTTTCCACAACCATTGCACGTTTGATTTTATACTTGCTTATAACAGAAACCATCTAGATTTTAGAGCAGTGTTTGAAACTTCAGGAGCTAGGAGGAGGAAGCTATCATGTCCCTCAAGTTTGCTGAATCATTAAGTAAGATCACGTTTGATTCTTTACCTCCCATCCATAATCCTGTTCTGTTTCCCTTTTCCCTTGACTCCTTACGAACTATTTTCATGCAGAATAAATTCAACTAGTGAGAATTGAACAGCTTCACAATTCACTGAAGAAATTCTCCTCATTCCTTTCTCCTGATACTAGACTTGGGACTCCAGTCAGAGGAAAGAACTTCTCACCTTCTAAGTATGGTACTGGTGTCTTTCAGAATCTTTTTTATTATCAGTGATAGTATCCTGGAATTGATTGTGTTTCTCAGGATAACATCTTCACCTTCCTGATTCATGAGCTTGTTCATTTACCTTGGTCCATTATTCTAGCTGACTAGCATTTAGGAATTTTAAAGGCGATCCTTTTTTCTATTCTGTCCTGTTAAACTTAATTCTGCTTGCATGCCGTACAATCTCTGTAACAACTATGAATATCCAAGTGAACACTGCACTGGGCGAGGTCATTAATTTTAATTAATTCCTCTTAATTCCTCAAGTTTCCTTGATATCAATATAATTGCTCATATAAAATACTTGGAGAAAATATTATATTTACATCAATTTTTCCCTTATTTTTACCTGGTTTAAAATTTCACTTTTACTCTAACCTACATTGGACCTCTATTTTCTTCTGAAGAATCTGTTGAAAGATTGATTGGAACCATGCTGAAAATTTTAAATGAATACTGCAAATAGCAATTTCTGGTCTGTCCCAAGGGAATGTGTCTTGATTTTAGACTCATCTACTTTCTTTCAGATAGAAGTTAATTTTTTTTTTATATAGTGATAGGACTTTTCATCTTTCACTTCAAATGCATATCAAGTTAACTGCAACTGGTCTAAAAGAAAAGTAATCCACTACAGATTTAATGGGATTTCTTGGGCTTTATTGGTGAACCTGTTCATGGAGGTCACTTTATTTCACAGCGGTAATGAGATTAGAGAGACTATATTTTCCTGGACAATTTGTAATGGTAATTGTGACAAGGTTATTTGATTCAGATGAAGTACTGTATGTATTGTGTCGAAGAAGGGAAAACTTTAAATCCCTGTTGTGTTCCTGTGGGTGAAATTCCTTCTTGAGGATAAGTATTAAAATAGTAACCCTTCTATTCAAGTTATATTCCTTGAAGTCTGATTGCTATAAAAGCTCTGTTCTTTGGAAAGGTAATAATCCCCAATGAATGTATTGATTCTACAATGAGCCTCAAGTCTCAGCAATAGTGCCTTCCCATTTGGCCAGAAGTTTGGAACCATTCTTAAGTCCTGACTCATCATGTTGTTCTCTCTGTGAAGCTTTATCTTTCTCCATCAAGGCTCCAAACCCTGGTCTTATTAAATTACTGTCTTACTATCTCCTTCAAGGATCTTTTCATTGTATACTCCATTAAGTTAAATTTGTGGTTACCTTTTCTCTGACTCATTGTGTATGTTTGTCTGAATATGCCTCTGGGATGTATCTCACATTATAGTAAATGATGTTGTCAACCTTTCTCAGATGTACTATATCTCACTGTGGTTCATTAACTGAAAAGAAAAAGGTGCCAAACAAGTTAAGCATTTTCACATATGGTTTATTTCACTTTGTGATAAAATGATATAAATGTAGTTTTCTTCCCAAGCTCAAGAGTCAAATTCAATATTAATTGTACTCAGAACCTTGGCATTAGAATGGAGCAAACCTCAAGGCATACGACTAGATCTGGGTCTCTTGCTGGAATCAGTTGAACCTCCTTTGATATTAAATCTGCATTTGAACCATCTTTTATGTTGTTTTCATGCATTCATCTAACATTGTTCAATAGAAGTGGAATCAGAGTAGTTTGGACAAAATCATAGATTAGTGTCATCAATCTGATATGTTTAATGAATTATTAATTTATTGTAATTGTACTAAGGAAGGGTGTGCACATTCCCATTTTAGTATTGAGTTCCAAGAAATATTGCTAAATTGTTGAGAATCAGACTAGAAACAAATACAAACTAATGGTTTGGATCCTAATTTATCTATGTTAAATTCTTGAGCTATGATCCAAGGTGTGCTATCTTATTTGCTTAGTACCTCAACAATGTAACACAGAGGCTTGATGCAGCCACATTGCCAAATTTAATTTACTAGATATCATATCTGTATCTAAATCTGAAATTGTGCTTATCTGAAAGCACATTATCGCTTCATATTGGTTGAATACAATGAAAGACAATTGCCAGTTTAGTTGTTTTGATTCAGACAATGATCCAGTAAAAATCCAGTAAACTAAGTGATAGAATAACTAGCCATTGACTAGACTGAGATGAGTTGCTCCAGCTGACTCTGTATTGTGGTCTATCAGTGGCCAAACAACAACACATTGGAGCTTGATAACATGAAGCCATTGTGACTTAGGCTTCAATTGTTTAAGCTCAATATCTTGGGTCTCTGGTGTTCCATTTCATTAGAAGTATTAAGACAGGAAAATATTATTTCATTTCTTGTTCTGTCTTTTAATCTAGAATCTTGGATATTTGGTTTCCTGATAGGAAATATTTTACATTCTCCATAATCATTAGAAAATCTTTTAAACTTTTTGTTGACTTGAATATTCCCTTTTCAAGTTTTAGCTTCATTTATATGACTGAGCTTTTCTTTTCTGATCTTTAGAATAACAGATTTTATTTCCTGTACAGCCAAGCAGAAGGAGATTGAGTGAACACTGCAATCCGTGTATTGAGGCCATCAAGAGTTCTATTATTCATAAATGTCTGTACCTCTCTGCAATCAACCAAGCTTCTTGCATTTGCTTTCTGTTATGGTTTATAACTCCAGAACATAAAAAAAACTAATTGTGAGAAAAAGGTGGGAGCCTGGGAGAACAGGACTTAGTTTTGTTCTTACTTTGTGAGATGTGCCTGTAATACACGATGGCGGAGGATGTGTGCTAATCATGCACTTCGTACATATAACCATAATGAATTATTTAAACAACAAAGAATGCTTAATCAAACAATATATTTATAATATTACTCAAATAATTCTTACATACTAAATACACAGCAATGAAAGATCTGATAATGATGAGAGTGATGGAGGACTGAGTAGCCTTGAGATTTACAATGTGAAAATAGACAAGCAATATGGCTTACACCAGAAGTGAACGGCAAATTAGTTATAATGGAATTGGACACTGGCTCGGCTGTTTCAGTGATTCTACAAAATGAGTTTGAATCAAACTGAGGTCTGTAGATATCCAGCTAAGGACATATACTGAAGAAAAGATAACTCCTGTGGGAATGGCATCTGTAACGGTGAAACAGTAACAACCAACAAGTCATTTTGGGCTTGTATGTGGTTAAAAACAGGAGAGCCAGCATTGTGGGGACATGATTGGCTGAATCAACGACAACTTGATTGGAGATCTATCCATAACTTGCATGTCACATCCCTTGTAATAGAGACCATAAGATTTAGGAGCAGAATTAGGCCATTCAGCCCATTGAGTCTGCTCCGCCATGACATCATGGCTGATCCTGGATCCCACTGAACCTCATATACCAGCCTTCTCACCATAACCTTTGATGTCCTGACCAATCAGGAAGCTATCAATTTTTGGTTTCAATATACCTACGGTCTTGGCCTCCACAGCTGTCTGTAGCAGGGCATTCCATAGATTCACTGCTCTCTGGCTGAAAAAAAATTCCTGCTTGCCTCTGTTCTAAAGGGTTGCTCCTCAATATTGAGGCTATGCCCTCTAGTTCTGGACACCCCCACCACAGGAAGCATCCTTTCCACATCCACTTTATGTAGTCCTTTCAACATTCGGTAGGTTTCAATGAGACCCCCATGCATTCTTCCAAATTCCAGTGAGTTCAGACCCAAAGCTGCCAAATGCTGCTCATATGTCAACAAAGTGAACTAAGAAAGCACTGGATGATGCCACAATTGTCTCCATTCTGCATATCATAAACCATCTCCCAACAGAGGGCAAATAGGTGTTGGTACCAACCTCTGTGTCTCTGGTTGGAAAGCATATTGGACCAAGGAAGGACCATGCTGTTCAAAAGAATCATGAAAGTAATGAAAGCAGTGACTCTGACTACAACAGATTTTGTAGGCAATGTATCTGAGAAAGGTTCTGATATGTTAATTAGGCAGTTACTTGCAAAATGTGGCTTGGTTTAAGCTGGAAGAGATTTCAAGGAGCTTCAGGAAAGTTGCACGCATTCGGCTTTGGTGAGTATAAAGAACCAGAATCTGCGGGTGTGAAGGTTATTGCATGAACTTCATGTGGGAGACAAAAAGCTGCTTGTAAAGGTAGATGCAAAGGCCAAAAAGAAAGGAGTTAATGGAGATATGAAAATGGCGGATTTGTCAGATGATGTTGTGGATGAGGAAACCAAGAAGAAATGATAGCATGCTACATCCACCATACATTACAGTAGGAATGGTGTTACCTAGCTGATACACAGTACTAGATTTATGCCACACCTACAGCTTAATGTTGAGGCCAAAGGGTTCCTCTTTAGTCTCATCTGACCACAAAACCTTCTTCCACATCTTCACAGTTTCTTCTAAGTAATGTTTTGCAAAGTCTTCATGGGCAAAGATGTGCTTTTTTTTAGCCAGGGCTTCTTCCTTGCCACTCTTCCTTTTGTGCAAAGCTTTAGAGATTGTGGAACCATGAACTACATCTGCAGTTGCAGCCATTAACTTCTGCATCTCACTCAGAATGACTGTTGGTGTCACAGTAGCCTCTCTTACAAATGCCATTCTTCTCTGGCGATTAAATTTAGAGGGTCAGCCTGACCTATGCAGTGTGGCTGTGCTTTCATATTTTTTCTACTTTTTCATGATGGGGAAATCTACCATAGTGTTGGGCCTTACAGAGAGAGGGGTATTTAATCAGGTGATCCTCCAATAATTCAGTGAGTTGGTCAGGCAAAAAACAGTATCGCACCTGAGGATTGTTAGTGTAGTAATTACAAAGGGATTGAATATTATTTTGGCCTCACAATTTTGATTTTTAATTTTTAGTAAATTGTTGACAGGTTTTGGAATTTTTCTTTTGATTTGAATGTTTTGTAGGTTAGCTCAAAAAATCTCACTTCAATATATTTAAATTTTAAAAAATGAGACAGTAAAATGTGAAAATATTTGTGTGGGCTGAATGCTTTTTTCAAGGCTCTATATAGTGTCTGTATATACGTTGACATGCATTCTATATTGATTTGGAGTTTATAGCTAAGCAGGCATAAGTGTTGTGTATTTAATATATCAGTAATATTGTAAATATTTTGTTTGATTAAGCATTCTTTGTTGTTTAACTAATTTGTTATGGTTATATGTATGAACTAAGTAAATGGCTTACGTCATCATGGCACCACGTCATCTACGCACACCTCGTTTAAAATAAAAGTGAAACTAAGACCCACTCTCGCGGGCTCCTGTCTTTTTCTTCCAATTAGTTGAATGTTTTGGAGTGACAAAAGATAACACTTTCTGTCTTGTCTTTTGCTTATTTTCTTCCCATTTCATTTTATTTCCCTTTTTTAAGCTTGAATAAGACATTATTTGTTTATGAAGTTTGATCTTACAGAGGATGACCAAAATAATCCACAATTGTGGTAATATTGTTGTCTTCATGTGTTGCTATGGCTGTCTTTGGATGTTAGAGTTCATTCACTTTATAGAAACCCACAACACTTGCATTACATTACAACTGTGGAGACCATCTTCTATTTAATGTAGCAATGAGTACGTCTCTGCTTTTTTAGTTTTGGGATAACTTGTTATCATTCACCTAATTGGAATTTTGAAAGGACTTTTGATTTTGGAAATTGGCAATCCTGAACCCTAAAACAAAGAATTAGCTGACATCCAATGAAGTGAAAAGGTCTCAAATACAACCAAAGTCATTACAGATGCAGAGAAATACTCCACTAGATGAGGCAGGGAATTGAATGTCCTTATGTCTATGATCCTTGAATCATAATTAATGAAGGAGGAAAGTATTATAAATAATTCAGCAACTCCTCATTAATGTTACTGTTAGCTATCTCTGATTATAAACCGCTGCTGATAGAATCCCTCAATTCCCTTGTCTTTCAAATAACCTGCTTTGAATAATTTTAAGTTATGATAAAGGTTTAAATGCTTGTTCGTAAGTTAGTTAGTTAGTAAGAGTGGTTACCAAAAATGACGATCCTTAAATTTTGTTGAATATAATGTTCAACAGTATAACTAAATAGACAAAATAATGAAGGGAACGTCCACATGCTGTCTACAAAATGTTTTAAAATAAATTCTTCCGATCATCATCATCATCATGCCTCTTTTCCACAGGCCACTCCATATCACTGAGGTGGTATTTCACTGAGGCAAGCAAAATAGAAATGACCCATTTGGATCTTGCACTAATCTATGTCAGTGCTGCTGGAATTACGAGAATTAAATTTGTATGCCTAGTCGTCTTTAGTCTATATCAGTGGAAAAATTGCATGCAATGCCTCTGAAATAACTTGTATATTCAGTTTCTTCTCCAGTCCTCCATCTTTTGAAATGAAAAATACTTCCTGTGTGTACGTATCGAGAGGCAGTGCTAATGGGGCGGTACAGCTCTGCAGCAGATAGTACATCACTTTACAGCACCATCTGTAAGTGTAGGGTTTGATTTCTGCCACTGCCTGTAAGGAATTTGTACATTCTCCCCGTAACTGCTGGGTTTCCTCCTACATTCCAAAGATTTACTGTACATTTAGGGTTAGTGAGTCGTGGGCATACTGTGATGACACTGGAAGTGTGGTGACATATGTAGGCTGCCCAGCAATTTGATTTGACGTAAAAGGGGCATTTCACTGTATGTTTCTGTGTGACACGTAAAGCTAATCTATCTTTCTTTCTTTCAAATCTGCCTCAAACAAACATGGCTGCGAAATAAGGATGCAAAGTATGAAATACTGAATTAAAGATAATATATTTGCATAAAACATGTAGTGTACAAATGTGTTTATACAATTATTTGGACATATAATAATATTACACTTATTTTCAGATTAGTGGCAAATGTGGTGTATTGATGTGCTGTAGTTAAAAATTTCTTCTTTTTGGGCTTTTAGCTCCCAGTGGAGCATCGGTCATCAATGACGTCTCGTCCCATTGTCCTCTGTTTTGAGCCAGTGTCTCGAGGGTAGACTAGCGGTGTCCCCATTGTCTAACTTCAGCCATGACGTCTCTCCTCCATGTGTTCTTTGGACATCTCTTTTTCCTCCTTCCTTGGAGATTCCACTTTTAATGCCTGCCTGATGATGTTGTTGGTTGGCTTCCTTGAGGTGTAGTCAATCCACCTCCATTTCCGTTTGCATATTTGTATCTCCAGGGATTCCTGGTTGGTGCTTTCCCACAATGTTTGGCTGGAGTTGAGCCTCTTTAGATGACCTCCATCTTGCTTCACTCAGTCCAAGAATTGATAGTTTGTACCTTTTCTTTTCGTTTGCTATGATGGTGGATTTTCCTGCCTGGTACACGGCTCTCACATTCCAGGTACTCAATATGGATATTGGTGACAAAAGAATTGTCGGCTGTGCAGGATCCTGATGACTTTTCCTGTGCTCCGTCATGTGCTCACGTCTCACACAGTCGATGGTACGGTTGGAGTCCATCAATGTTTCTGCAATCCATTGTATTCTCTGTACAGGGGATTGATCGATACAGTCTCACCAAGCCCTGTTGGCTGGCCTTGCCTGTTTCCTCCTCTCAGGATGGAGACATAGGGTTGGACTTTGAGAGGTAGTTAAAGATTTACTGTACTAGTTAATTTTGTATGTACACCACAATTGGATCATTTGGCCCTGGAATTTGCAAATCTCATCGAGTAGGTTCCTTAGATGCCGTTCATTTTGTATATATATTTTGGAAACATTTGATTCCTTAAACTTTTTATTTAAACTTCCGGTTGCTTGAAGGTAGATTTGTGGGCTTTGTTAAATTGAGTATCAAAATTTTCTGTAGAAACAAAACTTGTCAAGGTGATGTGACTGCAAAGGGCAGATTCAGGGAATGAGACTAAAGTTGCAATTTATATTGAAGTAGTGTGAAAGAATGCAGCTTGGGAGGAAAACACAAAATAGAAAAATATACTTAATGGTAAGCCAGGAAAGAATGCACATTTACCTTAGGTTTGAGTGCATAATTCTCTTGAGTGCATATGCACTTAGGTTTTAAAAAGTGCAAGTTCAGGGGTTTATAAGGCCTTGAGTAAAATAAAGTAGCAACAATAAATTTCAAATGTTCCATTGTAGGATAACCATCGGGCTGATCTTGTTAGCTATTGCTGGTGCTTCTGACTGGAAATGCTGGTCATCAAGCCTGTCAAACATGGAAGCCTAGGGTTTGCTGCTAGATTAAGAATGCCAGATCTGGTTTTGATGCTGGACTGAGTGTCAGATAGGTTTGAAAATTGTTAAGCTCAGTGACAGCATTTGTAAGTGGTGTAGGCTGGTTCCCTCCCTTTTTAGCTGGCAGAATGGTTCCAGAAATGAGAAGTCCTCCCTCCACTCTCTGTTGGCTCCTTGCCTCCCCAAAACATGGCGCTGGGCTTTGGGTCATCAAATACCAGCACAATTGGCCTTCTGTGTCCACATCAGTTAAGCGTAGATGTGCCATAAGATATAGGAGCAGAATAAGACCTTTCCGCTCATGAAGTCTGCTCCGTTATTCAATCATGGCTGACTTTTCCCCCCCCTTTCTCCTGCTTTCTCCCCATACCACTTTACCAAACAAAACCTCTCAATTTCTGTCATAAGTACACAGTGACTCAGCCTCCACTATTCTCAGTGGAAATGAATTTAACAGATTCAACGCCTTCAGTCTGAAGAAGTTCTTTTTCATCTCAGAATAAAGTATGTCTCATTATTCTGAGGCTGTGCACTCAGATCCTAGCCTATCTTACAAAAAGAAATCTCCTCTCGACTTGTGTCCTATCCAGGGTCTTCAGTATTCGGTAGTCTTCAATGAGATTCATCTCTCATGCTTCTGAACTCCATCAGGTACAGATCCAGAGGCATCAAACGTTATAAAGTTTCTCATTTGTTAAAACTTTCTATACCCAGAGTCATTCTTGTGAACCTCATCTGGACCATCTCCACTGCCAGCACATCTTTGCTCAAATATAATGCCCAAAATTGTTCAAAATATTCCAAATGCAGTCTGATGTTTTATAAAGCATCAGCAGTACATTTTTATATGCTTACTTTTATACTCTACTCTTTTTGAAATGAATACTCACGTTGCAATTTGCCTTCCTTATCACAAACTCAAACCTAAATGGAGTTCTGAACTAAAACCCTCAAATCCCATTGTATCTCTGATTACTAAATTTTCTCCTCATCTACACCTTTATATTTCCTACTAAATTGCATAACTCCACACTTTCTGGATATGTAGTGATGACTGTGGAAGCTGATTCTGAGAAGGGATTGATAAATGAGATTTGGCCAATTAAAGCTACTGCTGCTGTAAAGGTTACATTCAATGGAATGATACCAAGGGTGGGAACAATTTCAATATGGGAAATACATTGTTGTGGTTTGGGAGTTCTGGAGGAGAAACTATCAGTTTAAAGTTATTGAGAGCAAGGTGAGAAGATTGGAAATGAAAACACAAGATTTTGCAATATAGATTTTTTAAACTTAACCACATAGTGGCTTATACAGTGAGATTTGTTTAGTATCACTGAGTCTCAGCACAAAGACCACACTTTTTTTTTTATGCTGCAATAATGTATGGTTTCTGTAGCTGTTTACCATTCGAAACTTGTGTCTTGAAACTTTTCCCATATTTTGCATTTATCCCAAGGATGAATTGCACAGTCACTGTGATTTAACTCATTCACTTGGCCCCTGGAATTTTGTTTTTCTGTTATATTTTCATTTCTTATTTTAATTGAAGCACTTTTTCTGTTAGTTGTGTTTTGTTGATGTATTATAGAGAAATCTTGTTTTTTTTGTTTTGATTTTGCTATCAGGAAGTGCTACCACTTACGACTACTGAAATCTAGATAGCAAATTTGATAATCCTATTGTGTATTTTGCACATAATCCAGTAGCTATAATGTCGCCGCTGTGGAGCCTTCTTCTAGATATTTCCCTCTTCTGTGTTACTCTTTCTTGTCAACACTGTGCTGAATTTTTGCTGTGTGTTCTCTGTAACATCAGTCTCCTTTCTATAATGGGTCAGTAATTGCTGATCCTGGATAAACTATAATTGTGGCATGACTGATGCTTTGTACAAATTAATCATTACTGCCTTCAATTTGTATATCTGTCCCCCTAAACAAAAAAAAAATCCCATTGCTTTTTTCCACAGATAGCTTTGCTCTTGTGGAATAACTGAAAGATGTACTTCAACCCTGAAGTCAATTTGTTTAATCTTGTCACTCTTTTCTACCTGCCACCTGAACTTCCTTGCTTCATCACTTTTAGTGCTGTTTTTCTTTGTTTCTCTCAGGAGGCCTTACCCAACATATTATTTGTGTCTCCTCTCCATCTCTCCCATTAAAATAAAATCTTTAACACTCCTTGTATACCAGCTTTATGTTTTAGTGTCATCAGCAAATTTCACATTTATGTGGAAATAGAGTACGCGGAGGTCAATAGTTGGTTGTATTTTTACAGGTGAGAGATAGAATCAGCACTGAGCCCAGAAGTAAACTACAGTACTTTCAACATGTCTTTCCTGTTCCAACAGTGCCCATTTACTGTAACTCCTCTGTCAAACAACTTATCTAAAGCAACACACACAAAATGCTGGAGGAACTCAGCAGGTCAGGCAGCATCTGTGGAAATGAATTTACGCTCCACGTTTTGGCCCTTCATCAGGACTGGAAAGGAAGGGGGAGGATGCCAGAGGGACAAGGTGGGGGGAGGAGGAGGATAGCTAGAAGGTGATAGATGAAGCTGTGTGGGTAGGAAAGGCAAAGAAAGGGCTGGAGAGGAAGGAATCTGATAGGAGAGGAGGGTGGGCCACAGGAGAAAGGGAAGAAGGAGGGGACCCAGTGGGAGGTGATAGGCAAGTGAGAAGAGGTAAGAGGTCAGAATGAGGAATAGAGGAAGAGGGGAGGGGGAGGGAAAGTTTTTTTTACCAGAAGAAGGAGAAATCAATGTTCATACCATCAGGTTGGAGGCAACTCAGACAGAATATAAGGTGTTGCTCCTCCACTCTGAGGGTGGCATTTTTGTGGGACAAGAGGAGGCCATGGTCTGACATGTCGGAATGGGAATGGGAATCGGAATTAAAATGTTTGGCCACATATTAAAGTGTCTGCCTTCTTGTGTCTATAACTTTTTATCTAGCTACAATATTTCATATACCGTACGTCTAAATAGTTCCTCAAAATCTCATGGTAATTGTTTTAAAGCGGACATCTGTACAGAATATATGCCACAGCATTATCTTTCTCAAGCAATATGATTTTTTTTTCAAATTATTGGAATCAGACCTCCTAGTAATTTTCCAGAAATTTCCAGTTGGGGTCAGCCCTTTTGAGATTTGACATTAAGAATGCAGCACCAGCCGGTTGGTGAGGCTCTGTGCAGCTCAGCATCTTGATCCATCCAAGATGCCACTCAGTCTCCAGAATGATTTTGACTGTGAGTGAGGCCCAGTCCCCAGGCTTATGAGCTGTCAATGCTGTGCCTTTCACAAACATTCAAAGATCGGAATCAGGTTAAAATGTTAAGGTACTTTAAAATTTAACATCACCTTGAGTTTTTTAAGTAAAGATGAAAAACATAAACACTGTTATACACTTGAAAACAATCAATGGAAATAAATCAAATGAAAAGATCAGCAACATTTTCTGTGGCCAGTTGGTTCTTTCCGTGGATCTCACTGAACTTGCCATGCTTGTATCAACTTGAGCTGGGGGTTTTTTCCATTGGAATCCACTGGTGCAGCTGACATCTGTGATCAATGTTTAACTGGAGAGTAAGGCTGGAACTTCAGTCAGCACTTGTGTGTCTTGAGCCTCTGCCCAGTTAATTGACTGAAGGTCAGCAGATCTGAGCAGATTTCATAAACATGAGCTTGCACTAACTTGAATGTTAGGTTGAGCTTGCCCACAAATGATATTATTTGACTGATCTATAGTTAGGTTATCCCTCTCTTCCATCTTGGGTAGCGGTGTTACCTTGGCTAATCTCTTGCATAATTTTTCTAAGAATTGAAAGTTGTAGCTATTATGTCTAGTCTATTGTTTTCTTTGTCCATAACTTCTGAGCAACCTCAGACATGATGAGCTATCTTTTCCTTTGGTTAGAGAACTTCTCTCTTTGCAATATAATGGCATAATTTTCAGTAATACAGATCATCACCCTGCCTTCAAGTGTTATTTGCCAATTCTGTCAATCACTTCCCTCTTCTTATTCAAAATCATTAAAAAAGGTTATCATGTCAAAGTTGAGTATGCAAGTTCCTGAAGCATGGGCAAGTTTTTCCCTCCAAACAGCACACAATGGTAACTTCTGGAATGGTACCCAGGGAGGACATTGCAAAGTCCAACAGAGCCCTCTTGCACAATAGATAAACTGACCAGTATGAACACCTTCAGTGGCAGTTTGCCTTTTGAACTGGTAAGGATCATGGAATACTATCTTTGCTAGAGGAGCACCACAGCCAGGGTCATTAACTATATTCTTGATAATTTCCTCGACGTAACCATGCATTTAGCAAAGTCCACTGACCTCAACTTTGCCAGACCATTTCTGGGTTTCACACGGGCTCTGAAGAGGGAGCCTGCGTCCTTTCTCTTTCCTCTGATTATGCGGTCTATTCTGCACTCTGAGAGCAGGAGCCTCTGCAAACAGAAAATGCCACAGCAGTATTACGGTTAGCGTGAGGCTATTACAGCTCAAGGCATTGGAGTGCGGAGTTCAATTCCGAGATCATCTGTAAAGAGTTTGCTCCCCCCGCCCCCCCCCCCCCGATGCTCCAGTTTCCTCCCACAGTCCAAAGACGTACCAGTTCATGGGTTAATTGATCATTATAAATTGTCCCATGATTAGGCTAGGGTTAAATAGGTGGATTGATGGTACGTGGCTTGAAGGGCCAGAAGGGCTTATTCTGTACTGCATCATTTAGGTGTCTCGCCGTTCGGCGTGGGCAATCGTGTCTCTCCATCCATCACGGTCCCTGACCCTCCGAATTGTAGTTGTTGCCTTCCTGTTTCTAACCACAATGTTATTCCATTAATCATTTTCATTCTCTGTCTGCCTCTGCTTCTTTTTCCTTCCAACTTTCCAGTTGTAACTAAATGTTCTAATGTCTCTCTTCGCATGATGAGTCCAAAGAATTTTTATTGCTGTTTTCTGATTTTTCTTAAGTAATGTACGTTTTGTTTCCATTCTGTGTAGAACTCCTTCGTTGGTTATCCTGTCCATATATGATATGTGTAGCATTCTTCTGAGGAACCACATCTCTGCTGCATTGATTCTTTTTCCCATTGCATTTGTGATGGTCCATGACTCGCAGCTGTACAGCAATATAGGAAGAATGTAGCAGCTGAGAGTTCAAAGGCGGATGTCAATTGCTATTTTCTTGTTCGTTAGGATGTTTCTCATTTCTGTAAATGCTGTTTTTGCCGTTGCTATTCTTGCTTTTATGTCTGTTTCGCATTTGCCATCAGATGTTACCCATGATCCAAGGTACTTGAAGTTGTGAACTTGTTTCAGGATTTCATTTCCCAATACGATCCTACAGTTTGGTATATCAGGTTTCTTTGATATTACCATTACTTCAGTTTTCTTTTTGTTTAAGGTTAGGCCAAGTCTTTCGCTCTCTGTGCTGATGGTAGATACTAGTTTCTGTAAATTTACTTCACTGTTTGCTATCAGTACTGTATCATCCGCATAGCGGAGGTTGTTGATATTGTATCCTCCTATATTTATTCCAGGTAGGACTTGTATGGTTCTCATGAAGTTTTCACTGTACGGGGAGAACAGGTCTGGTGATAGAACACAACCCTGTCTAACTCCTCGCTTTACTGGCTGATATTCACCAATCTTGTTGTCTATCCATATGGCTGCACTTTGTTGCCAGTAGAGGTGCCACTGCATCACTACATAAAACTAAAGTGTTGATAAGCACAGGCTCTCCACTGCCTGTGTTCTTTCACCCCTCCTTTTCTCACTTAAGACAAATGACTGTACCTCCGCTGACAAATCCATTAAGATCCTAAAATTTGTGAATGATCTGACTGTAGTTGGTCTCATCTCTAATAATGATGTGATGTGCTATCAAAGAGAGGTAGACTGTCTTGCAGCATAGTGTGGTCGTAATAACTTGGAACTTAATGCCATCAAGACAGTAGAAATGAAGATTGATTTCTGCTGAAATCCACCCCCCACCCCCCCCCCCGCCCACCAGCTGTCTTCTCTTTGCAAACTAATGATCAGGCTGTGTCCGTAGTTGAGTCATTCAAATTCCTGGGGATTACCATTGAAGTGGGACCAGCACGTCACTAGGAACAGAGATTGTTCTTCCTACACCAGCTTAGGAAACTCAACACCTCAGGGCGTATCCTGATGAGTTTTCACTCAGTCATTATTGAGTGTTGTGACCACCTCCGTCACCGTTTGGTTTCCCGCCACCTCCGCCCTCTCCAGGTCCAAGTTACAGCAAGCGGTTCACTCAGCGGAGATCACTGGACGCCAGCTAACGACAATAAAAACCTGTTCATCACCAGAGTGAAGAACAGAGCTGAAAATTTTACTGCTGACTCCCTCCCACCCTCGCGGTCACCTCTTCACCAAATTGAAATCAGGGAGATGCTACACGTCCATCACCACATGTCATCTCTGAAGCTCTTTCCTGTAGCTCTGCAGCTTCTCAGCAAAACACACTCGGGTGTAATACCCTACCTCGCTCTGCACAACATTGCTTCAATGGTCTTTCCTGCTGTCCTTGTCCTGTTGATAATTATTGAGTGTGTTCATATGTTCACATTTATTTAAGTTTGATTATTGATGTTTGGGCATGTGATCTTACTACTAACTGTTGATTGCTTATGATTGATTGCATTATGGCCTTGTTAAGTGTTGTTTGCCATTGTGTTGTCTGTTTATGGTATTGTCCTGTGCTTTATGCTTGGCATCGGACCACAGTCAACGCTAGTATGTTTCATATACTGGTAATAAAGTGATTCTGATTCTCATTCTTAAAATAATGCAAAGGTACAATGCAAATCTTACTGGTAGGAGCTTCACTGGCATATATTGCATCATAAATGCAGCATTCTCAAGAAAAACATAATCCTAAATTATGCACAGTGATTTTCCAGACAGAACACATTTGGATTAAAAGTTCATTTTAATGCAAAGCTCATCGTGTTGCAAAAGTGCAGTGATCTGGAGTGTGCCCAGTTGGTTCAAGAACTGAATGACTGAAGGGAAGTAGCTGGTTTTGAACCTGGTAGTGCAAGACTTCAGGCTTCTGTACCTCCTCCCTGACGGTAGTTGAAAGAAGATTCCCCTCTCCCTCAAATCAGTATGCATACCTATCCAGACTGGTTTCCACTTTTGTCTCCATTGTCACTGACATTCTCTGCAGTAGTCACCATAATGATGCTGATACCTCTCCCTCTTTCCCATGGTCAGTTCGGTATGTGGTTCCACCTCTATGGGTCAGCATACACTTAGCAAATGGCTTGCCTCTAGCTTTCACATAATCAGCTCCAAAGTCTACCAGGAATTAATTTTAAATCCCTTTCCTCATCCATGTGACTGATAGCATCTCTAACAGAAAATGAGCTTCCACAAGGACGCTGCCAACATCGAGCTTTTCCAAACTCTTTGTCTGACGACCTGTAAGTGAGTCCAGATATCCCACAGTGGAGCAGAGAAGGGACTGAGCAAAGCTATTTTTTCAGTTTGTGTTGGAACTGGAGGGTGGCTGCCAAAAAAAAAAGCTTTTGCCAATTGTTAAGGGTCAGCCAATCCTTTAGCTAAGATCCTGTGGAACATAGCTGGTGCCTCTTAGCTAACTTTGGAGTTTAATTTCAGATTCAACAGAGTGCATTTCCTAGTCCTTATTCAGTTGGCGCCTGTTTGATGAATCAGATCCATTCCTCACTGCTGAGGTCTTGCTTGTTGATAAGGGTATTCAGGAAGCAGTGCTATTCAAACTGGCAGCCTGAACAAACTGTACTTAAATGAAACACACATTTGTGATGGCTTGTATTGGGAAAAAAAACTGTCAAGGCCATCAAATAATTAAAACAATCAAAATGATTCTGAGTATCATAAACATCAAAGAGCTGTTGGTGGGGGAGAACTAAGATAGTTAAATGCTAAAATTGAAATTTTTCCGTGCTTTTCAATTGAATTTAATCTTAGTCCTTTGCAAGTGTTGCTCTCCACTTGAAATGAATGGCAAAACACACACTCCTCATCAAATCAGTGCAGAATGTTTACGTGGTTTCCCAGCCATAAATCCATGGGGATTACTGTAGCTTTACTCGCTTGCTCTGAATTCCAGCAGAGAATGTATTTAAAAAAAAACTAGTGAACTGTTGAACCCAACTGTGAGGGCAGTGTTTGTGTTAAAATACCAAAGTTGTAGTTATCCGAATCAGGTTTAATATCACCACCATATGTCATGAAATTTGTTAACTTACTGGCAGCAGAAATATAGAAAAAATAAATAAGTAAATCAATTCCATTAAGTATATATGTATATTAAATACTTAAATTAAAAATAGTGCAAAAACAAATATAACAAAAAAGTGAGGTAGTGTTCATTTTGGAATCGGATGGCAGAGGGGGAGAAGCTGTTCCTGAATCACTGAGTGTGTGCCTTCAGGCTTCTGTACCTCCTACCTGATAGTAACAATGAGAAAAGGGCATGTCCAGGGCGATGGGGGTCCTTAGTAATGGCTGCCACCTTTCTGAGGCACCGCTCCTTGAAGATGTCTTGGATACTATAGAGGCTAGTACCCAACACGGAGCTGACTAATTTTACAACCTTCTGTAGCTTCCTTTGATGCTGTGCAGTAGACCCCACCCTCATACCAGACAGTTTTTGCGGTCTGTCAGAATGCTCGCCATAGTACATCTGTAGAAGGGTTTGAGCCTTTCAGGTGACAGACCAAATCTCTTCAAACTTCTAATGAAATATAGGTACTGTCTTGCCTTATTTATAGCTGCATCGATATGTTGGGACTAGGTTAGATCTTCAGAGGTCTTGACACCCAAGAACTTCAAATTGCTCCCTCTCTCCACTATGATTCCTCTATGAGGATTGGTTCGTATTCTCTCATCCTCCTCTTTCTGAAGTCCTCAATCAGCTCTTTGGTCTTACTAATGTTGAGTACAAGTTTGTTGCTGTGACACTACTCAACTAGCTGGTATATCTCACTCCTGTCTGCACTCTTATCTCTATCTGAGATTCTGCCAACAATGGCTGTAAATCATCAGAAAATTTGTAGTTGGCATTTGAGCTATGCCTTGCCACACAATCATGGGTATAGGGAGAGTAGAGCAGTGGACTAAGCACACACAGCTGAGGTGTGCCAGTGTTGAATGTCAGCGAGGATTATTACCAATCTGCACAGATTGTGGTCTTCTGGTTAGGAAGTCGAGGATCAAATTGCAGAGGGAGATACAAAGGCCCAGGTTCTGTAGCTTATCGATCAGGACTGTAGGAATGATGGTGCTAAACACTGAGCTGTAGTCAACGAAGAGCATCCTGACATAGGTGTTTGTATTGTCCAGGTGATCTAAGGCCATGTGAAAATCCATTGGGATTGCGTCTGCTATAGACCTGTTGTTACAATAGACAGATTACAGTAGGTCCAAGTCCTTGCTGAGGCAGGAGTTGATTCTAGCCATGACCAACCTCTCAAAGCATTTCGTCATCATAGACCTGAGTGCTATTGGATGATAATCATTAAGGCAGCTCACACTGCTCGTCTTGGGCACTGGTATGATTGTTGCTTTTGAAGCAGGTGCGAACCTCTGACTGTAGTAGTGAGAGGATGAAAGTTATGCAGAGAGTCAGCTGGGTGTTCTTACAATATATTTAGCTAGTATCTAAATGAGCACTTAAAATGCCAAGGCAAGGAAGACTATGGACTAATGGTAGGTAAATTAGTACTTAATGGTTTATATGGACATGGTGAATCAGAGGCAATTACAGTTGTAAATGTTTCCTTGCAACATTTGTGCCGTTGTGTCCTTCTTTGGATGTTCAATTAAGCTGCACTGATTGGCATGAAAATTTGTCATTCTGCATTCAACCTAAAACATCAATAACAGTGCTCGTCTCAACTTTATATAACAGTTTCCACTTCTATACTTGCCCTGTCCTGTTGCTGCTAAAATCCTTATACACTTTCTTCTTATCTAGACATTGTTTCCAAATCCTCCCAACCTGAAAATCATCTACCTCTTGTGCTCTAATCTTTGTTGATCCACCTACCTTAGTTTAACATTTCCCTAGGGACATAATATTTTTAATCTTCAAATCCAAGTTTCTTCACATTCTCCCTGCATGCTCCTCAATAACCATCAATATGCTTACACCATTCAAGTATTTCCAGCCATTGACCTGGAAGTGTTATGTATCCTATTCTGTTCTCCTTTGGTGGCAAGGCTTCAGTTCTATGCAATCACTTCATAATTCCCTTTACACAATTCATTGCTTCTTTAAAAGCCATCTTCTGCAGTTGTTCTTTCAATGCCTCTGCAAATCCCCCCCATGAAATATTGGGCTTAATTCTTTGTTGAAGTACTTTGGGACACATTAATGATGCTTTGGTGACTCAATGTCTGCTCCCTATGGACCACCCCACGGGAGGCAGCATCTTCTCATAGTCAGAATTGCTCAGGTAGAGGATTTTAATATGAAGAAAGTTGGCGTTTGCTTCAAATATTATTAATCCAAATAAAAGTTGTTTTGGCAATATTCAACTGCGCCGTGGACAGAGGTTAATACACGATCGATGCAGACAAATCTACTAGAACAACAGTTTCTACTTTCAGGTGTCTGTGATGGATGGAACTTGGGAATATGTGACAAAAGGGATATGAATGCAGAGTAAACTGGGTTGACAATGAGACAAGTAAAGGGAAAATAGGGAAATCCAAAGGAAAGGTTAATGGAAATAGAATCATACTCGTGTGTATTTAACAATTTGAGATGATCATTCCATTACCCCAATCAGACTTCAGTGAAATGAAATGTAAGTTAACTGTCTGTTCAACTTTAAGCACGGATTTCCTTTTTTTTCCTCTTGTTTATGAACTACCAAAATTGGTCTCTGATGTCCCTACATTCATTAGTGTTACTGTATCAGCTAGGTTGTCAAGGGTGATAAAACACTTTATGGGACAGCCACAATTCTGCTTCTATGTTGATTATAGAATTAAATCAATACAAAGCTTATCGCCCAAGGAAGTCTTATATAATGAGTCTGAGGTTGAATTAAGTATTTTCTGCAAAGCAGAAACCGGCAGGAAAAAATCAGGTTTTGGCACTGCACATTAACCTTTTCTACAGATCACTGCTAATAGGATTTTAAATATTTAATAATATGGTAAGTTTATCTTTGAATATACTTTATAATAAAAAGAGCATTTTTTTAAAACTCAGGACTTGGTGTTTTACTTGAGCTAACCTGGATTATCGTGATGAATCGCATTTAATTATGTGAAATCAAGTGTTGTGGGTTTCTCACTTAGTAAATTGTTTGTGTTTCAGTTATGAATTATAAGATTCAAATTCCCTTGTATTAATTTTCACATTGCTGAAGCCCTTCCTGGATTACCTTAAAGATTTGACGACCGTGTTCAGAAAATCAAAAGCTTATGTTCAATTAAGTGAAACCCAGAAGTGGAACGTTGTGGTTCATATAGATACCAACAATTTTATTAACTTGGAAGATATTAGTAATGTTAAGGAGCATTTAAACTATATTTAAATGTACTTATGCCCTTTTTTATACATAGTATGGTTATGAATGGTTACAAAACAGACTTAATCAAAGTACATGAGTACATGCTCATTATTTTTTTCCAAGTAAATCAAGCTGTCTTAATTCTCTTGTAGGGTTAAAAGTTAATTCCTCAGTTAGAAAATTTGATTGCACAAAACTTATATAATTTCTCTGTTTAGTTACATATAAGATGAACCTTAGGCTGTTTCGAAGAAGTATGACTGAAATGTTCTAGTGGAAGAAAAATTGGAGCCTGTTGGCAGCTTCTTCCAACCCAGTTTAATTGTGTGTTTTTCAAAGCAAATGGCTGGCTGGTGGTGTAGTGGCATCAGCGCCGGACTTCGGAGCGAAGGCTCCCGAGTTCGAATCCAGCCGGCTCCCTTGCACGCTTTCCATCTGTGCTGGGTTGAGCATCAAACTAGCAACTTGGCCTCATAAAAATAAGAAAGCCTGCTAAAGAAAACGCCCTCATGATGGCATCCCGATGACTCCACTCAGAGTTAAGGGCTTTCTTCTTCTCTTCTTCAAAGCAATGGAGATGGTAGTTAAAAATTCCAAAACTAATTTGGTGAGAATAGATCAAAAAAGATTGGGAAAATTACATGTTTTTTCAGTACTTCTAAAACACCTCCACAGGAGGTGAACTGACTCATGTCATGTGATTTTTGTACACATTTCATAAATAGATTACAATGTTTAATAGGTGACAGGACTACCCAATTTTTCTTTGTTTACATGCAGCAAGGACATTTGGGCGACGAAGAGGTAAAGTAACTTTTAATACTCAAGTGTTTGCTTTCCAATCAAATAACATTTCAATGCTACACTGGAGTGATTAACATTTTCCAGTTGCTTTTATTAACTTCTGGTTAATTACCACAATTTTAATTTACTTTCTCACTTTTTGGGATTACCACGAATACGAAAGTGAACATCAAATGGTTTTGAAATTAGATGTTTCCAGTTTGTTGATTTGAAAATCGTTTCAGAAGTTCAGACAAAATCAATTTGTATTTCTTTTAAAGCTTCAGAAATCTAATGGGGTTTTAATTGTGACCCAAGAAATTTTGTTCATGAGCAGTTAGTTTGATAAAAGTTCTGAGATCTCCTTTGAATCTAGTATTTAGTTTCCTAAAATGTACTTGGTTTTGTTGTTTAAGTTTTTTATACATTTGATTTATGGTGTTCAGAGGGAGGTGTTGAGTGCAAATCAAATGTTTCCCCACACAAGAGAGACGGGGTCTATAAAAGAATATCCCATGTTTCCACTTGAGACTTTAATGCCTTCTCACTGTATCCATCTGGACAGTGTGAGTAGCAGAAAGAAATTAGGAAAAGGATATTTCAAACCTGGGGAGGAACCAATATAAATATTCCTAGTATTTCCTTATAACTTCCACTTGATTTCCATTTAATTGGGTAGCATGAAGGTTTGCAAGATGCACCTTAAGTTGCTATAGTCAAAACCATTCAGGAACACATTCCTTGTCTACTACAGTAATCCAGAAGTCTACAACTATTCCCTTGTAGTTTATTCAGAGCAAGCCACCAAAATTGAAACTTTTATGTGCTTCTATTTTAATGCACTTGTCCAAATGATTTAATTGAGTTACTTAACTGCTGTGTCTTCAATTTGTTTATCTTAATTGAGGGTATATGAAATTTACATTAAATATATACTAATTTAAATTTAAAAGTCATACATAGACTCTAGAATATGTTAAGGCATGTAACTTGGGTCAAGAATCTGTGCGTGATGCTGTATTTATAAAAGGATAAAAGAATCACGGTAAGTTAATGATTTAATTTGGGCATTTTAACTCATTTGTGGTATCAGAAATAATGGTTGATATTAATCTTTTGTTTTCTTCTGGACTGGAGTTGAGACTAATGGGCATAAACGTTAGTGACAGAAGCAAATTTAGGAAACACTTCCAAACATACAGGGTAATGGCTGTTCGGAAAACTACCACAAGTAACAGCTGATTCTTGGGCAGTTATTAAATTTAAATCTGAGAGTGATTTATTATAAATGAAAGTCATATGGATTTGGTATCAGGTCACAGAACAGTCAAGCTCTTAATAGAGCAGCAGCCTTGAAGGGCTGAACAAACAAAACCTGTTCCCTGTGTTCCTATGTTGCTAGATCAATAGATAGCTTGCATTTTTGAAATTTAAGCTTTGGTGAGTTTTATTCTAATGTTTAAAAAGTTTGTCATCTAGCAATTTCCATGAAAAGTAGCAACTTTGCTTAAGGAAGGTTCTTAAAAAGCTCCGAATGGGACTTAACTCTGATACTCATACCATGTTAGCAGTATTCACTTAGATATAAGATGAAGTGTTCAAACTGTATCTCAGACATTGGTTACCAGTAAATTTATTGCGTATTGGTCAATGTCATATTGAATCTCCTTGCAGAGGTTTATTCTACCTGAAACAACATCGCTGCACAAAATTCTACATGGAAATCTAGCTAAGATCTGTCTACTTAGCCAAGTACATGTTGATGAGATTTGCGACTTAAACACTATAGGACGATATTTATCTACCTTTTAAACTTCTTTGCTATTCTAAAATGGTTAATTTTCTGTTGCCTACATAATATGCACATCCTGTGGTTAAAATATTAATTTTTAAATAAATTAATTTCAAATATTATTTGTGAAAGAACTGTCCACAGAATATTCACAGCTGTCTAGGTTCTTGCCTAAAGTGACTCCTGGGCTTAATACTTTAACAATCAGAACAAATTTGGGAATGCCTATTAAGGCCTGCTAAATCTCTGTAACATTAGCAAGTGTTTGTTAGCACAATTCGCTTATGGAACCTTGAATGAGATGCTGGAAATGCAACAATTGCTGCTTGTGGAGCCTTACATTGCAGTGATATGTTGCAATTGAAACTGGTGCAAAGGGAAGCAATTGGATGGATATTTCTTTCTACCCTCAATTAATTGTTAATTTTTTTTTAAATTCCTGCCGCGAATTTTAAAGTTTTTGAAGATAGCTTCCAAAATTACATAATTACATGGGCTGGCTGGAATTAAATGGTTGAAACTGTTGATGATTATATTGCTATTTCTCCATTCAGTTACATGAATGCTGAAGCAGTTTGCTTGACATGGGAATGTTTGACTTCAAAATGCATTTACGTGCATATCTTGAACATTTTAGTCAGCAGATTTTTAAAATCTTCAGTGCAAACATAATGTCAACAAGCTTCTAATGGCCATTTTCATATAGCTTTTAATGTTCTTTCAGTATGGATCCAACAGTTAATTGGGATTGAGCAATTCATTAACTGTGCACTGCTACAAGGATACTTATCTTCTTCCTTTTTCCTTCCAAAGAGTTTGTTGCAAATTACCACACTTTGAATATCTTTTTAACTTGGTATTGAACTTTAAATAGACTGTAGAATCCAGATATTTTCAATTAAACTTTCATACAACACTGAAGTTTCTAAAATTATTCACCTAAAGTTTAGGTCTTGTTTGCTTTCTTTTTGTGACAAACAGCTGTGATATTTTTGAAAGAAGCATTCTGAAGGAAATTATGAACTTCCTTTTTTAACTTAACCAATATCACATTTTAAACACTGAGAAACAGTGTATTAATATGACCTGTAATTAAAGAAAATATATTTTTCCTCAGTTGCATCTTCACGCTGAGCATTCACAAAGTTAATGATGCAAAGTTTAGGCCTGTGGGAGAGATGGGAAACATCAGCTGAACTTTCAGAGTAATTGTCAGGCTTGTTTTCACTAGATAGAAGTGCAATCTGTTTTTCAGGTCGTTCTTCACTCTTTCCTATTGAAGATGGCTTTCTTGATGATGGTCATGGTGACCAGTCTCTGACATCAGGTTTAAACTCTCCAACCCGCTGTCAGAATGGTGAAAGGGTGGAACGTTATTCACGAAAAGTCTTTGTGGGAGGTCTACCTCCAGATATTGATGAAGGTAATTTTAACTCTCAGTGTTATTGTGTGGAAGTAATTTTGGTAGTTTTAATTTTTTTTTTGTAAAATCCTGTTCATGATGTCTCCTGTAGATGAAATCACAGCTAGTTTTCGTCGATTTGGACCTCTGGTAGTGGATTGGCCTCACAAAGCTGAAAGCAAATCGTATTTCCCACCTAAAGGTAATGAACTAATCAAACCCTTGAAGAGAGGTGGATTTATATTTGAAACTTGTACATTGTAATTTGTTATATCTGCTATTACCAATTTAATTAGCAAAATATCTGCTGGATGTATGTTATAAATTAAAGTCTGTTACAATATTTGTAGAAGGAAAGATGTATTTCTGGTGTTATATTGGGGAAATGCATTTTGATGTGTGCTTCATCCTTGTAAAGGAACCATGTGTCACATTTTGTGTAGTGAGCCAAAACCATTATGATAATAAGTTGTTTCCAGATGTAAATTTGTGTACTGTGTATTAGCTGTGTGTTTTAGTGTGCCTCTCATGTTCTCTTTAATATAAACACACTATTTCTTGGTTTTTTTCCTATTTTTCTTTTGCTTTTTTTTTCTCCTTTCTGTGTCTCAGACTGTCTCATTATCTTCTCTTCACTCACACACACAAATACATTCAGATTCTATTTTTGTGTCCTCCCTTTATCGAAATCCTGATGAAAACTGTTCTTTATTCATGAAAGGTGGCTGTTGTGCAGGTCATGTTCTTTACGGCATTTATCAGCATTAGTCTGGTGGAGGAGGAAAAGTGGCAGAAAGTGCATACGTAAGATGTGGTTGACAGTTTTAATAATGTTCTTCTTTTTCCACAATATTCTGAATTCCAAATTGGTTTTGGTTGCTTGGAAACCGCTTCTAAATAAGATTTATCTGTTGACCATTGCAATTTGCTCTTTATCATGCGTCCAGGTCTTGAAATATGTTGAGGAATTGGATGTAAATCATTTGTAATGGAGCAGAGTAATTATTTGCTGGTGAGCATTTTCAGTAGATGATTTGAACTCATTGCAAAATATTCTTAGGCATGGAAAGCATTGGACGAGGATTTACATTTCGCAGCCTGAGATTGAATTACAATGTGGTATGTTATTCTGGTGATGAATGTGATGTGGAAAGCAATTTCCACCCCAGTTACCAGTTGCTAGTGCTGCTAATTTAAAATAGAAGGTATGAATAGACAGTAATAAATGATCTGGGTTATTTATAACTAGGTTCAGTTGCTGTTGGAGTCCATTAAAAGATTCAGTAGTCTGGTCTTGGTATTTTATTAGCACAGTTGTATGTATTCATTCAGAAAGCTCACTGATCAACAGTAATATTTTTTAAAAGATGATAACCTGTAATAAGGAAAACGTTGCAAAAAAACTTCAGTAATTCTGCTCAATAAAAATTGGTGCTGAAGGTTTTGAACATTATTGCCTATGATGGAATTTTGTAAACAAGTGATAGCAGTAGTTTAGATGCCCTTGCATCTCCCAAATCTGACTTTAAAATTAGTAAATACCTATAAGTGCATCTAGCTGGTGCCTTTAAGAATTTCATGGACAAATAACCTATTATCTACCACGCAAAAGCTCTTGGATCTGTTATTAGAATTTGTGTTCCATATGCACAAATATATATTTCATAATTTTACATTAATACCACATTAGCACTGCAGTCACGTTATGTCACTGCCTTGGGTTATTTGCGGTTGAGGATAACTATTCATAGGCTATCAATATGGCTGGAGGGTGCAGAATTGCTTGCATGCTTACAACCATATTTGACACATCATGTTGAAAGAGCTCGAGCTTTGAAGCCACATGCCTACATAATTTGCAATGCAGGCACGCAAGTTACCAGCTGAATAACAAATTCTTTTCCAGAACAGTAGAAAATTTTCAATAGAAATGGATCATTTTCAAAGTGTTGTGCACAGGAGTATTTAAATAGTCATTTAATTAAGTTAGGAAGACCAAATTATTTTTAATTATTTCTGCAAATTTAACTTTTCATTCTGATATTATCACACTTACTTTGTCATTTCATTTTAGAATGGAACCCAGCCAACTTTATAGAGGGGATATTAAATATTATTTTTATAACACTAGCTATACTGCAGGGTGTTAGGCTGGGGAGGGGGTGGTTGGTAGTAGATGATATGTGGACTCTAGACTACTCAAGGCTAATCCTTACACAGATTTAGGGGAGCAAAGCATTAGAAAGTCTTAGATGTTCTGTTAAAGAGCTGCCACAGATCTGACTTGCAAATAATCTCTTCCGAGGGTATTTTTGCATGAATGTTCAAATACTATTGGTTGTAGTGCCCATATACTTTGAAAATGTTTAGTTCTGCCAAACTCGACCTTTCCAGTTGCCTGAAAAACTAAGCTCATTTTAAGTAGCTGCAAACTAGCAGACAAGGAAAATAATTCCTTAAAGAAAGGGATGAAATCTGTATTTTCAGCCTGAAATGTCAGCTGTTTATTTCCCACCATAGATGCTGGCTGACCTGCTGAGATCCTCTAGCATTTTGTGTGTGTTGCTCAATTCAATCTGTAACACTGATCACAAATAAGATGATGAGCAGTTTAATAAGGGCAAGCACATTTATAGCATGTAACATGTCGCTCTGTGTTCCATTTAAGGCTATTAAGTAATCACAGGGATCATATATCAATTGAGGAGTTGCTACTATTAACACTGGTTGAGTGCATAAGCAGGTCATTTCTGGGTGTGAAGCCATTTTGAGACCATCCTTTGATATTAGACTGAGTGAAGTTTGTTTGTAATTTGTTCGTAGTGTTTTTTAATATAAATAAAAAAGAAACATGGTATGAATGTGTTATGATATTTTAGAAGACCTATTTGTTGTTCACAGTGTTAGATGGTATTGAATGTTTTGGCAACTAAGTTATGTTTTAATCCAAAATATATAGAAAATAAGCTGAAGATGGGGAAATCTAGTCAATGAAGACAGCTTCTGTTTTAAATATTCTTTGTATAAAAAAAACACAAATTGTGAAGGTAATCAAAGGAGAATTTTAATGGCACAGGAGGGGAGCGTAATTTTCCATGCTTTGGCCAAATGTGACGGAATGGGGCTGACTAGATTGCTGCACAGAGAGCTGATACAGTCTTAATGGGCTGATTGGTCCCCTCCTGTGCTTAATGATTCTATTCTATATTCAGTGGCCCCTTGGGTACCTGCTGTATCTAATGAAATGGACACTGATTGTTTGTTCATGGTCTTCTGCTGCTGCAGCCCATCCACTACAGAGTTCGACGTGTTGCCTGTTCAGAGGTGCTATTCGCCGTGCCACTGTTATAACACATGGGTTATTTGAGTTAGTATTGCCTTCCTCTCAGCTTGAACCAATCTGGCCATTCTCCTCTGATTTCTCTCATTAGCAAGGTCACCTACTGGATTTTTGTTTGTTTTTTGCACCACTCTCTGTAAACTCTAGCAACTGTTGTGCATGAAAATCCCAGGAGATCAGCAGTCTCTGAGATACTCAAACCGCCCTGTCTGGCACCAACGATCATGCCACAGTCAAAGTCACTTGCATCACATTTCTTCCCTGTTTGGATGCTTGATCTGAACAACAACAGAACCTCTTGATCATGTCTGCAGGCTTTTATGTATTGAGTTGCTGCCACATGATTGGCTGATTATTTGTTTGCATTAACGGACAGGTGTACCTAATAAAGTGGCCACTGAGTGTGTATTCAGAAATCTCTGTATTGAGCAGTGAATTAAACCAGCAGGGCCAAACGGGATATAGCAAAGAGCCAGGAGTAATGCAGTGAGGCAACTTTGGAGCAGGGGCATGTGTCTGGGAATACAGAGATGCACTAGCAATGCAGAAGTTGGTATGTACTCAGAGGATGGGACTGTTGGGGGGGGGGAAAGAACCAACACTTGCAAATAGTGTGGAGTGCCTGCTATTCATTGTGAGATGGGGCCTATTATTGAACGCCAATGTTATGCCTTGTAAATCAAACAGGATTGGAATTCAAAGCAGGAGCCAGAGTTGAGAGGAAGGAGAATAGTGGGACTGAGACTTTATTAATTATTCTTCCACTCAGCCTTAATAATCAATAAAGCTGGATTTACAATTGTGGGCTAGGAAACAGGTTAATTAATTATTCACACTAATTAATGCCTTGTGTACTTTTATTGCTTATTAGTGAGCATCATTGCTTATTGGGGCACCATAGTAGCATAGCAGTTCGCACAATGCTATTACAGCTGAGGGCGTTGGAATTTGGAGTTCAATTCCAGCTCAGTCACTGAGGGGTTTGTGTGTGGGTTTCTTCTGGGTGTTCCAGTTTCCTTTCCAACTGGTCTGCGCAAATTGCCCTGTAATTAGTCTGGGGTTGGAAATGGTTGGGTTGCTGGGCAGCGCAGCTCATTGGGTTGGAAGAGCCTATCCCGTGTTGTACCTCTAAATAAATAAATAAATCTTGACCTTGCTCATGTAAAGTATTAACAGCAGCTTTTCATTCTGCACTGGAAGTTGAAAGGAAGTTGACTGAGTAGTTTTGGGTTCAGACGATGTACCAAATGGTTGGGATTCTAAGAGCTCTAGAAGTTAATGGGCAGGTTGGAAGTTTGATTAGATACTAGCTAGGGAAAATAATATCTAATGATTTAACTCTCATTTGCATCAATAGCAAATGTGCCTGTTTAACAATTAGTTAATGGAGCATATTATTTGCAGCTTGGATGAATACATTTAAAACAGAGGTTGATAGTTTCATGATTATTAAGGATGTCAAAGATTACGGGGAGAAGGCAGGTGAATGAAGTTGAGATCGAAACTATAGAATGCAGAGAATATTTGATGGGCCAAATGGCTTAATCTTCTCCCATGTCTTATGATCTGCTGGTGACATGGTGAGGTCTGTGTTTTTTGATCAAAATCATTATTGAAATACTACTTTAATGCTGAGGCATACGTACGCCTAGTTTTATTAATCCTTATTTGGACACAGCCAAGTGAAGATCTTATTTGTAATGTCTGTACATTGGCCAAATGTTTTCCCAGATCATCTGGGTTGAAGGTAAGAATTTGAAAAATTTAAACAAAACAATTTTTAGGATTAGGACTGACTGGAGAAGGGTCTTGGCCCAAAACATTGTCTGTTTATTTCCGTAATGCTGCCTGACCTACTAAGCTATCCCAGCATTTTGTGTGCATGGTGTCTTAGGATCAGTTTCTGCATTCATTTATTGGTTGCCTAAAATATGCCCGTCTTGTTTGTTGATATTTCAAACAAACTGTTACAAATTTGCTATCTTCATCTGTACTCGTAGAGGTCCAGAATGAGCCCAGAATTCCTGAGAAAGGCCAGGGTCTCGGTCAGCTGGAATATCTGCCCTCTTTAGCTGTGCATTTGCACCAAAGAATCTTGTTGGAGTAGCCATTTGTTGAATGAAGGCTGATTCAATACTTCCGCGATGATCTGACCCACTGCAGGGAAGGAGGACGTGAATGGGAATGACAGTTGGGGAAAAAAAGGGGCAGAATTAGAAATAATTCTTTAGGGTGGGGAATGTGCCAGCATTGATAGAAAGGCAGTTAGCAGAGAGAGATAGAGAGACGTCTTTGTTTAAACCAAGAGAGGCGATTGCTAGAATAAACCAGAAGAAGAAAATTTGGAAAAAGAAAAATTGGGTTGGTTTCAGTATCCTTGAAGACCAGAAATTAGGTAGTTTCTGAACTAAACAGAATGGAATGATTTATGGCATCTCTTGGGGAGGCTGTTGAAAATCCCAGGAGCAATTTACTTTTATTCTCCAATGTAAATGAAAAAAAAATAAGCCAACAATGATATTTAAAAATTAACCAATGTCTCAAAGTAAGGTACTAAAAGTGGAATTAATTTATAGCGTGAAACTTAATGTTTAATCTTTGAACTAAAACCTGTAATTCTTTTTACATAAGAACATAAGAAATAGGAGCAGGAGTAGGCCATTCAGCCCATCAAGCCTGCCCCGTCATTCAATAAGATCATGGCTGATCTGTCCGTAAACTCAGCTCCATCTACCTGCCTTTTCCCCATAACCCTTAATTCCCTTACTATGAACCTTGAGAATTGTACAACTAATTTTATGTGTGTTTTAATATCTATTTCCAATTGGGTTATTACATGCTTTTATTCACTAATATGATTGAACAGGGTGATGCTTTAACTTGATTACAAATATCCCATTTTGGATATTGACAATTTTGTTAAGAGGCTAGAAATCAAAATCAAGTTTATTTTCCAATGTATGTATAATGCAAATAAAAGCTCATTTGCTGCAACATCACAGGTACATAATTATCAGATAAACAACATTTACCAGAAAAATATAATTGTATTGAATTGACTTTATTTTTTATACCTGTCACATACATGAGTAAAATCTTTACTTTAAGTTAGCAACATAAGTTATACAAAATGAAACAAGAAAGTACACAAGTAGAACAAGTAAAGTCCATTGTAGTGCGAAGTGGTCAAGTTATGAGGAGAATTTGAACACCCCACAGTGCAGTGGAAACTCAGTGACAAGTTTACAAAGCTATGCAACACAAGCATCATTTTCCTTGGTTTCATTGCTGGTTAGTATCATAGTGCAGCATGTTATGTTCTGTCTCCAAAGTAAAACTCAATTTTTAAAAGAACAATTAAATTTCCAGAATACTATCCACTGATTCTCATTAAATGCTACTTACTGATGTGGCTTTCCAATTAAATTCGTTTAACTTAGTCAAAGACTCTGCAAACAGATTGTCAGACGCAAGTAGGTGAAATGAGGGTTCAGATTTGTCTGTTTAATGTGAAAGTGATGTCCATGTGTGTGAACTTGCCAAAGGGGACAACAGAAACTGATTGTATCAGTCAATCTGAGAAAGCCCAGTGAGCAAGAATGATTGGAATGGGGCCATGGGAGGGAAGACGATTGTGGGGCAAGAGGCGGGACAGACAGAAAATTCACTGTCAGCTTTCCTGTTCATTTGTTCCTGAGTTGTCAATTTTTATTTGTGTATCACATGCTCCTTTTTCCACAGTAGAACCAAAAAAAATAGAAAATGAAAACCTGAAAGTTCAAAAATCTGAAATGACAGTTCAAAAGTATTCATCTCCCTTTACTCAGGACATAGTTGAACCACCTCTCACAGTGATTATGGCCAGTAGTCTTTTTGGATCAGTCTTTTTTAGCTTTACACAACATGATAGAGCAAGATTTGCCTATTTCTGCTTGCAAAATTGCCAGCCTAGTTGGGGAGTGGAGGTGGACAGCAATCTTGAGATCTTGCTAGGGTTGTTCAATTGGGTTAAGATCAAGACTGTGACTGGGCTACTCAAGGATATCAATTTTCTTCATTCGAAGCCACTCCAAGGTTACTCTGGCAATGTGCTTTGGTTTGTGGTCCTGCTGAAAGATGAACTCTCTCCTCAGATTAAGCTTTCTGGAAGAGGCTATCAGGTTCTGTTTGTATTTAGCAGCATTCATCTTCCCATCAAACCTGACCAGATTTCCAGTCCCTGCTGTTGAAAAGCATCCCCGTAGCATGATGCTACCTCCACCATACTTTACAGTTGGGATGGTGTTACCTGGCTGATGTGTGGTATTAGATTAATGTCACATGAACTACTTAGTGTTGAGGCCTAAGAGTTCCACTTTAGTCTGATCTGACCACAAAGCCTTCTTCCACATCTTTACAGTACATTCTAAATGACGCTTTGCAAAGAGCTTACAGGCAAGGATATGCTTCTTTTTTTAGCCAGGGCTTCTTCATTGCCATTCTTCCATATATATCCTTTTTGTGCAAGACCTTGGAGATTGTGGAGCCTTGAACTTCATCTCCATTTGCAGCTCACTCAGAAAGACCATTAGCATTACAGTAGCCTCTCTTATAAGTGCCATTCTTGTCCGGTGACTAAGTTTAGAAGAGCGGCCTGACCTAGGCAGTGTGGCTGTGCTTTCATATTTTTCCCCACGTTTTCCTGATGGACTCCACTGAGCTTTGAGGTATGTTCAGTGCCTTTAAGGTGGTCTTGTACCCTTTCCTAGATTTGTGCTTCTCTATTATCATTTCCCTGACTTGCCTTGAATGCTCTTTTATCTTCATTTTGGTTTGGTCTATTGAAAATCTACCATGGTGTTGGACCTTCCAGAGAGAGGATGCATTTATTCAAGTGATCCTCCAATTTTCTACAACAAATTGGGTGAGTTGGTAAGGAAATATACAGTATTGCATCTGAGGAAAGTTAGCACAGTAATTACAAAGGGAATGAATGCTTCTTCATCTCACAACTTTGGTTTTCAATTTTTTAGTAAATTGTTGACAGGTTTTAGAATTTCTCTTTTGATTTGACATGTTTTGCGGATTAGCTCAAAATCCTACTTCAATATATTTTAAATTTAGAAGATGAGATAACGATGTGTGAAAATAGTTGTGGGGGCTGAATACTTTTTCAAGGCACTGTATGTAGTATTTGACCTGTGCGTAGTCGCACTGTCATGAATGTTGAGAGCATAGTGTAGTGGGCTAAGTGTGAGTCTTTGAGTTATGAGCCTTGTATGTCTGGGTTGATAGTGAGGAGGAGATGCTCATCCACACAGAATGTGTTCTCTAATAAGAATGTTGATAATCCAGTTGTGGAGGGTGTTACAGAGGTCCAGCTCAGATTGGTTAGTAGTTCAGAGGGAATGATAGAGTTGAACGCTGAGCTGTAATTGATAAATGTACGCCTTGTAGTTGTTCAGGTGGTGCAGAGTTAGAGTGGAGTTGCTGTAGTTTGTAGATGAACCTACGAGGCAATTTGGCTGCTGTGACCTAATTCAAGCTTAAATTAATACCCCTTTTCTTGAAGAGTTGCCTTTGTTTTTATTTTCCCTATTAAACATTATAAAGGTTAAATACACTGTTACAGCCATGTCACCATAAAGGCTGAGAGTGGCTCCCCGAGTACAAACTTGGGGTCCAGTCTGCAACAGATCCTCATTTGAAAAAGAAACGGAGAGCCCACATTAGGCCAAGCAGCATTCGTAAATGGAAACAAAAAAGCTGACGGAGATTTGTTGGAAGAGCCCATTTCTGAAATGTTAATGTGTTTCTTTCTCCATAATGCTACTTGACCCCCTCTGTATCTCCAGCACGTTGAGTGTTTTTTTTTGAAGCTCTGCATCTATAGTTTTCTCTTCCGCTTTGATCTTCCTACTTCATGCTTCAATCACCCAGTAGATCAATGTGGCCAGCTGCCTGAAAGACTCTAGATTTTGCATTTCTAAAAAAATGGAGATTAGTAAGGCTAAGAGTAGAAACAAATGCTGCTTTTATATTTTATATTCCTGTGTGTCATTCACCAACTGTGGAAGGGAGATTTTTCTTAAAGAAAAGCAGTAAGTGTCATCTTCATAGGAAGTTGCTTAACTCTTGCTGTCTACACCAACAAGTTGCCAATATTTCATTGATATATGAACTTGCTTATTTCCTTTCAGCATTGATTGAACATTACTCTTCTATTCATAAATGGAAAGAGTGTAGATTGCTGTATTTCCCCACCCTTATATTGACAGAATACTATACAGAACTGATGCTGTTGAGGATGATTGATCTGATCATTAGCTTTTTGGAAACAGGTGAAATTCATCTGTTTCTCACTAAAATGATGTTTAGTAAATTCACTTTTTGAATTAGCATTAGTAATGATGTGACACCCCCATTGAATATGATCCACTAAAGACTTATTTTTTTGTTAACCTAAAAAATCTTTTACTGATGTCCTCTGAGTATCCTCTAGGCCAGTGGTCCCCAACCACCGGGCCGTGAGGAAACGGTTTAATTTGGCGATATGAAAGGATAAGAGTCAGCTGCACCTTTCCTCATTCCCTGTCACGCACTGCTGAACTTGAACATCCCCCTCCCCCCGGGTCGGCTGTTCTGCAAGAATATGGTCGATATTAAACTGGTCCGTGGTGCGCAAAGGGTTGGGGACCCTTGTTCTAGGCTATCAGTCATTGGCTGATCATCAGCCCCGGATGAACCATGAGATCTGCAATCTGCTAAGGGCCAGATCAGTGGCATTCAGGTCCAGTGACCAAGTAAAATACAAGCGGTCTGAGTACGATCTTTGGAAAGCCACCTCACATGCGTAATGGCAATTCTGGACCAAGCTTAAATTACTGAAGGATGCTCGACAGCTGTGGCAGGGTTTGAATGCTATCTTCACTTACGAAGTGAAGTCAAGCAACATAGGTGACGACAAGGTTTCACTCCCAGATGGGCTCGATGCCTTTTGTGCTGTCTTTGACCATCAAAATATGGAGGCAGCTTCACAAATTCTCACAGCCCTGATGACCCTGTGATTTCAGTCATGATGTGAGAGGGTGGAGCCATGCAAAGGATCCAGCCCAGACAGGGTACCTGGCTGAGTACTAAAGCCTTGTGCTAATCAACTGGCTGGAGGGTTCACTGAGATCTTTAACCTCTCACTTAGGCAGTCTGAGGTACCCACCTGCTTCAAGCAGGCTTTAATTATTCCAGTGCCTAAGAAGAATGTGGTAACCTGCCTCAAGGACTATCGTCCAGTAGATTTTACATCCAATGTGATGAAGTGCTTTGAAAGGTTGGTGATGAGACATATCATCTCCTGCCTGCGAGTCAACTTGGATGCACTCCAGTTTTCTTACCGATACAACAGGTCAACAGCAGATGCCAATTCATTGGTTCCTCAGTCAACTCTGGAACATCTGGACAGCAATGATGCATACATCAAGATGCTCTTCATTGACTAGAGCTGAGAATCCCCTCAAAACTAATCACTAAGCTCAAGACCTAGGTCTCAATACATCTTTGTGCAACTGGATCCTTGATTTCCTCACTCTCAGATCTCGGTCAGTTTGAATTGGCAGCAACATCTCCTCCACAATCTCCATTGGCACAGGTGCACCACAAGGCTGTGTGCTTTGTCTCCTGCTTACGTCTGTAAGGCTCAGCACAGCTTCAAAGCCATATTTTTTAGTTTGCTGATGACATCGCTGTCATTAGCTGAATGGAAAGTGATGGTGAATCAGCATACAGGAGGGAGACTGAAAGTTTGGCTGAGTGGTGCCACAACAACCTCTTACTCAACATAGCAAGACCAATGAGCTGATTATTAATTTTAGGAGGAGGAAACCAGAGATCCATCAGCCAGTCCTCATTGGGGGACCAGAGGTGGAGAGGGTCGGCAACTTTAAATTCCTTGGTGTTATTTCAGAGGATCTGTCCTGGGTCCTGCATGTAAGTGCCATTACGAAGAAGGCAAGGCAGCACCTCTGCTTCCTTCGGAGTCTGAGAAGATTTGGCAGGTCACATAAAACTTTGACAAACTTCTATAGATGTGTGGTGGTGAGTATATTGACTGGTTGCATGACGGCCTGGTTTGGAAACACCAATGCCCTTGAATGGAAAAGCCTACAAAAAGTATGTTCTGGTCCATCACGAGTAAAGCCCTCCCCACCATTGAGCACATCCACAGAGAGTGCTGTCACAGGAGATTATCATCCTCATCAAGGACCCCACCATCCAGGCCATGCTCTCTTCTCGCTGCTGCCAACAGCATAAAGGTACAAGAGCCTCGGGACCCACACCACCAGGTTCAGGGGCAGCTATTATCCCTCAAGCATCAGGCTCTTGAACCAGAGAGGTTAGCTTCACTCACCCCATTACTCAACTGTTCCTGCAACCCAACGATTCACTTTCAAGGATTCTGCATTTCCTGATCTCAATAGATATTGCTTAGTTATTAATTAATTTATTATTATTTCATTATTTTCTTTTTGTATTTGCAGAGCGTTTTGCATATTGTTTGTTTGTCCGTCCTGTTGGGTGTAGTCTTTCATTGATTCTATTGTGTTTTTGTATTTACTGCAAATGCTCGAAAGAAAATAAATCTCAAGGTTTTAGTCTGACTGTCAAGTTGACAGATGCCATCACTCCACCATACATTTGCCTTGGGATGTGGTGATGAACTTCTGTCTTCCACATACATTCATTTGGAACTGCTCTTTTAGCTTATGAACAAGACCAGGGAAAAGATTAGCGTTATTCACCTCATGACTGTGATAACTTCCCCAAAAAATTATCTTTCTGTCTGAGAAATTATTTGATAAAGAGATTATTTGCTATGCCTCTTGCGTTTTTTTTTGACTATTAGGCTGTCTCTTTATTCATCACATACTCTGGTAAAGTAATTTTTATCAAGCTCTGAGCATGTTCAAAACAGATGAAGCCTGCATATTTACTGTGTTTTGGATATTTCAGAATAGGTGGAACCAAAGGTGGGATTATATTTATTTAGTATGTTTTATTTTGAACAAAGTAATTCCACATCAGTGTTCATTGTTGAACCAATTTATGAAAGGACACCTATTTCCCTGTAAAATGCATAGTTATCTGAATGACGTGAAGGCAAGGCAATATATCAAGGAGAAGATAAATCCTAATTGCTAGATAGACATTGGAGAAGAAATACTCTGGCAACATGGTTGTAGCTCACAAAGTCATTTCTTTACTCCCCTCTAAGTGAAGGTGAAGGTGGCGGTGGTGGTGGGCAGCATCCATAGCAATTCCAATCTTAACCCAAGCAGTTCACAGGTTGGAAATGTGGCCACAAACTGAGTTCTCGCATGGCAGAAGATGCTGGTAATTATCAGCAAGTCCATCCTGCCAGTGTTCCAAACACTCCTTCATATGTATGCACTGTACATAAGTCGGGTGTTTTTTAAGCTGGGGTGGATCTGTATTTTGTTGTGGGCTGAATCCAGCAGTATTCTATAAAATTACTGAGCCATAGAGCTCCTTATACCTATCTGAGCCTTCTGTCTCCTGTCAGCCATAACTCGCGCACATGAATAAAAAAAAATTGAGTTTGGTACTTTCTCCATAGACGCTGCCTGGCCTGCTGAGTTCCTCCAGCATGTTTTGTGCGTGTTGCTTGGATTTCCAGCATCTGCAGATTTTCTCTTGTTTTTGTTTAATGCACTGTTTGCTTTTAAACTGCTAATGTTAAATAATTACTGTTATTTGTCATAATTCTGCAAAATTTTCAAATGTTAGGAATGTATCTTTTCATCAACGCCATTTGGAAATGATGGAAAGGCTGTCAGAGATATCTGCAGATGATGTCCTGTAATCTTTTTCATCTTGAGTTTGACAAGAATTTGTCTACCTCTTCTTTAAAAATATATAAAAGCTCTCCTTCTCACCAAGCTGTCTAGTGGTGTAGTGGCATCTGCACTGGACTTTGAGGCGGATGGTCCTGGCTTCAAATCCGGCCAGCTCCTTACACGCTTTCCATCGTGCTGGGCTGAGTGTCGAGCTAGCAACTTGGCCTCAAATGCTAAAGAAACAGCAAGGTTGCCACCTGATGCACCACAAGTAAGGGTATTTCAATATTTCATGACGCTCCGAAAGAAAGAAAGAAAGAAAGGAAGATTGCCTCACTGATCATAAATAAGTGACAGGTTTTATTAAGAACTGTGATCCCCAGACTCTACCACTTGCCAAACACCAGGGACAATTTACAGTGGATCATTGTGGTCGCAGTGAGACCATGTAAAGTCTACAGCATGCAGGGTCAGAGGTCAGGATCAAGGCCAGGTTGCTGGAGCTTTAAGACATCAGCTTTACTGGCTATATAGCCTCTTTTATTTACAAATGGACATATTTTGTATCTACTCAAGAGGCTTCTATTTGATCATCACTTATCCATTTCCATGTAAGTGAAAAGAGATGTACTCTCCTTGCTGTTTCCTGAGATGCATACATTGCAGACTTGCAGCAGCTAGAACTGTGTACGGTGCCACATGTCTGACCTTACCAAGGTTTATTGCAATTTTAGCATGGTGGCTCTACTTTTAAATTCAGTCACATTAGAAATAAACCTTGGCTTTTTAATTGTCTTGCTAGTCAATGACACAACTTTTACTGATCGTGTTCTGTGTTCCTTTGTCACCCTGTCCCAACTAAACTAGCATCTTTCTAGCAATAAATGACCTCCCTGTTCTTTATCCAAAAGCACTACCTCACACTCAGCTTCACTGACTAATTCTGCAAGTTTGTTAGTGTTCTCCTGCAATTTGTTCACATTTGTATTGACAGATTCCACAGTGCCATATGTAAATCATTAATGTAAATTGTGAACAGCAACGGTCCTGCACTAACCCTCGTGGAAAACTTCTACCCACCTTCCTCCATCCCACTCTCTTTCAGTCCTGAAAGCAGCTGCTAATCCATTTTGTTTCTAGTCCCCTGCCTTCTCTGACCTAATTTCATCAAGGAAGTTTTTCATACATCTGTCTAACTCCTCCCATGACAAATCTGGGACTAGCTCTATCCACAGTTTTCTGGGATTACATTTCTTTCAAATAAACAATCGCCCATGGTGCAATATTACCTCTGCTGTCTCTTCACTTGATTCCTCTGAAATGTGTGGCTCTCTTATCCACAAGTTTCATTAATTTATTTAATATATCTCTCTTTTTCTATTGAAAAGTCCCTACTTCATTATTCATCTCTTTGTCTAATTTCATGCCTATCCTGTTCTAACTCCCAGCTAAATATTTTGATTTAAAGTATTTGTCACCTCCCCATGTACTCTTTCTACTGAACCTGTGTTTCATCCCATTTCAAGTGGAGGCTGTGCCTTTGATATTGTTCTTCCCTGCCCAAGAACTGGTGCTACAGTTTCTGACCGGCCCTTTCCTGGACCAGCCCTTTAGCCATGCTGTTATTATCCCAATTTGTCAGTATTCCAGAGGTTGGTACTTCCGGTTCTACTTTTTAATAAGGAATTCCTTTGGCATAGAGGTTTCCAGTCTGGGGTCAATAGACCCCTTACTTAGTGATATAGAGTCTGGCAGATGGTTTGTTGTTTCAGGTTCCAGCATCTGCAGTTTTTCTTCTCCAGTCTAACTTTTCAGTCTTTTCAGCAGGATCTCCTCTCTTTCCCTGCTTTATGATTATATAGTTCAAACACCTCGAGGCAGTTTTGCATATGCACAGTGCAAATTGAAGTTCAGTTATGTCAGATCAAACCTAAGTTTCGTTTTGCTAGCTCTATTAGATTAGAATAGATTATGAGAACACACAGTCCTCTCTTATTGTCATTTAGAAATGCATACATGCATTAAGAAATGATACAATGTTCCTCCAGAGTGGTATCACAGAAAACAGGACAAACCAAAGACTAACACTGACAGAACCACATAATTATAACATATAGTTACAGCAGTGCAAAACAATACCATAAATTGATAAAGAACAGACCATAGGCACAGTAAAAAAAAAAGTCTGAAAGTCCCGATCGACTCCCGAGTCCCCAATAGCAGGCGGCAAAAAGGAGAAACTCCCTGCTATAAACTTCCAAGGCACCAACAACTGCCGATGCCTTGGAAGCAGCTGACCATAGCCGACACTGAGTCCGTCCATCCGAAAACTTCGAGCCTCCGACCAGCCCCTCCGATACAGCCTCCTGAGCGCCATCCCCTACCGAGCACCTTCAACCTTGCCCCGGCCGCTGAAACAAGCAAAGCCGAGGATTCGGGGCCTTCTGCTCTGGAGGTTCTGGTTACCACACAATAGCAACGGCAGTGAAGCGGGAATTCCAGAAGTTTCTCTAGATGTTCCTCCGTACTCTCACGTCTGTCTCCATCAAAGCAGAATTGTGCACAGTACCCTACTTGACAGATTACAGATATCATTCACCGGAGAGGCCGCGTGCGCTACCGTCGCACCACCATCTTCTCCTCCTCCTTTTCTATTACAGAAAAGACATGAAATGATTTATGATCTACAGTCACGTCAATAAGCAACATTACCTTGTTTTAGGCTATTTGAGAAACCTGCCAATCTTCAAAATCGTCGGACTCTGGGCTACAGGCCATCCAGGTAGTGAATGCAGTTTCCCTTTAAGAAAGTGTGGCCACCGGCTTGGATTTATTGCAGTATCAGGGAGCACTGGTGAGACTGATGTCAATGAGTCCCAAGAGGAAAAGCCTTTCCACCATCTGATAATCACAAGGCAGGAGAATGGGGTGAATACCACCCTTGCCTGAATGGAGGCCGCTCTGATGACACTTGTAAATTAGTGGATGATATCACATGACTGGCATCACCCACCACCCTAAGCACTCATCCTCTCCATCACCAGAGCCCACTGGCTATAACATGAATCATCTATTGAACGTCTTACTCTTGGAGCTTGCTACTTTTACCAGCAGGAAAATGGTGGTCCAGGAGGTGGCTCTCCACCAGTACCTTGTCAGCGGTGAAGAATGATATTGTCATACACTGGCTTTTTCAGTAATACACAAATCCTGAAAAGTAATTAAATAAACAAAACTGTTCTTGGTAATACTTCACAATGAGCACAAAAATGTTAAAGGTAATTGCAAGGGAATGCATTGTAACAATGTGTGAAGGTGATGCTCTGCAGTTTAATGACAGATTTAGGTAAAAAGTGATCTCAAGATGTGCAAATCGTTGAAAGTGTTGAACATTTTGCAAGGTATGAAATGAATCCAAGGTACTCGGAAATTTTAGGTTAATGTCCTCAAATTTAATGTGTAATGTTTATACCTTTTTTTGTATTTAATTCTCTCAAAACTGGTGCTGGATATAATGTTTGGCAGCTGCATTGCTTATCTTTAGAGTAATCATTTACTGTTGCTTTATCTCTTCCGTATTTTGTTCCAATATCTTAGGTGTCCCCTGTTCTAGATCTTTCACGTGTCCAGTTTCCCACTCCTTAAGTCATTTCTTTAAACACCAGTGTGTTTCATTTTTTCAATAGTTCTTCCAAGCCTCTGAAGTATGTTGTCCTCTTTATTTTGAAGGTACTCAATGACCATATAAAAGATGTATTTTTGATCAGTGACAATCTGAAGTTGTAGGAAAAAGGCTGTGGGTGGATTGGAAATTGGGACTGATATCATCTAGTTATGCAGATATTCAGCAAGTGTTCACATTTTCACTGTAGGGTTCTTGAACTTGGGCTCAACCCCTTTCTTTCCCTTTGTCAGGTCCCCTATTTTCTATTTTGCCCAAGGTGTTCCTCAGCCTATCTGAAACCCAAATGATGTGCTGGATGAAGATGCGTGGTGAAAGTCTTGTTGTTTGTTGGCTAAATAATGAGGTGGAGGGAGAAGTTGAAATAGTCATGGAATAAGCAAAGAGGTCAACACTTTCAGAAGACTGTATCACAATAGTTATGGGCCCTTTAAGAAAAGATGCGTTGCCATTGGAAAAAGTTCAGAGAAGGTTCATGAGAATGATCCCAGAATGAAAATTAACAGATGAGGGGCCTTTGATGGCGCTAGACCTGTACTCGCTGGAGTTTTGAAAAATGGGGGGGGGGGATTATCTCATTGAAACCTATCGAATATTGAAATGTCTAGATCGAGTGGATGTGGAGAGATGCTTCCTGTAGTGGGCGGGGGGGGTGTAGGACCAGAGGGCCCAGTCTCAGAATACATAGACATCCACTTAGAACAGAGATGAGGAGAAATTTCACTCACCAGAGGACGGTGAATCTGTGGAATTCATTGCCACAGATGGCTGTGGAGGTTAAGAAATTGGGTATACTTAAAATGGAGATTGACAAATTCTTAATTTGTAAGAATGCCAAAGATTACAGGGAGAAGGCAGGAGAATAAATCTGTCAAGATAGAATGGTGATACAGTTTTGATGGGCCAAATAGCCTAATTTTGCTTTTATGTCTTATGGTCTAACAGCTTTCTTACAAGAAGGTTGGTCAAGCCCTTGGAGCTTAAGTAGGTCAAGTAATACTTTGCCATAATGACCCTGCAACTGGCTTGGATCCATGTCCTTCTTCCCAGCTCCTGGCCTCCCTCAGGAGTTCCAGTGCATTAATTTGAACTACAGGTGTACGCTGTAGAAGGAAAAGAGAATTTTGCAAAGTCATCTTTTTCTGTAGTGGCAGAAAATTAATTTAAGGCATTTCAAATCTTTATTAAGAGCACCGGTACTCCTATTTCTGGAATGAACAGCCAGATGGCCGGCTTCATCTCTGGTTGTGTAATTTTAAAAGTCAGTTTTAATTAAGTGATTTGCTATTTGTCAAGCTGTTATTAAGCAGTTGCAAGTATGCATTAAAATTTGGAGAACACTTCATCATTGTGTCAACCTTGGCTCAGTTGGTGGTGCACTCATCTCCCCCCCCCCCTTCCCCTGCATACTCAAGTTCCATTCCACAGCCTCACAGTTTGCTGCTCCTGTGCAGCAAGAGAGAGCACTGCAGCCTTGGAGATGTAGATATTTGACTGAGAAGCCCAATTTACTTCTCAGGTTTAGTTAAGATATCCTGAAGAATTATTCTGGAGGGTTATCTGTGGTCTTCTTCCCAACATTTATTCCTCAATCCAACTGCATACCTGCCCTTCATTGCAGTGCTGTTTTTCCGCAGGCTTCAAAAGTAATTCCTTAGCTGTGGAATTTACTGGAATATTCTGAGATTGTGAAAAGTGCTTTTTAAATACAAATCCATTATTTTGTTTATTTGGCTAAATTCCATACATCACAAGTTTAACCTCTTTTTAACATTTGTGAACATTCCAGGTGTAAGCCACTTGATAGGCCGTTGGAATGATTTATGTCTTGTTGTTCTCCACAGTGCGGACAGAACAAGATCCTGATCCAAATGTGCCTCACTTAGCTGTCGTTCTTCTCCTCGCTAACCTCCGTTGCCTTCACTCCTCCCAGTGCAAATTCTTGCCATCTTCTGAATCTACCTATTTTTGCCTCGTACAACCTCAGCCACTTTCTCTAACTCTGAATCACACCCCTTTTCCTGCAAGTGTCTAGGATCCTGTGGATCATTCCCTCTTGATTTTAGTCGTAATCGGGGAGCTTTCAGTGCTTTTGATCTAAAAAAATACAAAAGCAAAATGTTGGAAATACCCAGAATGAGTGTTCTTCAAGATGAAATGTTAACTGTTTCATTTCCCATTCCACTGATGTTGTCTAACCTGCTTTCCAACACTTTAGTTTTTAAAAACATATTTCTAGAATCTGCAATTTGGATGTTAATAATACCACTTTAAATCTCTTTGGCCCTCTATCTCCTGCCGTATCAAACCCAAAGCGCTGGACTGCGTCGCACCTTGAATTTGTCACCTGTCACCTTCTCTTCTTGTTAAAGCCCTTGGGGCTGCTTTTATGTTAAGGACATTGTTACTGCAAGTTGCTGCAATTTTGTGACTTCTACATTGGCTTCATCTTTTACATGTCATTTTTTTTTTAAATTCTCTAAGGTTATGCCTTCCTGCTATTTCAAGAGGAAAGCTCTGTGCAAGCTCTGATCGATGCGTGTATTGAGGAAGATGGAAAGTTATACCTGTGTGTTTCAAGCCCCACTATCAAGGACAAACCGGTAAATGGATCTCCAGCTTAGTTCTGTACACCATCTGTTCTTTGTCATTTGCTGAGGCACTTAACCTGGGAATTATTCAGCTCTCTGCTGCTCCTCCCTAATGAATTAAGATTCGCACTGTATATTATTTTGATTATCCATTTACTGATGTATGATTTTACTTTTAGTAAAATTCAAAGATTGGGTCTTGAAAATTTATTACTCAATATTGAGCTGCATAGTTAAGCCTTTGTTTATAGTTTCCAGAACAATAAGCATGCAAAAAAGCTGCATATTATTTGTTCTTCATAAGTGATCATTGTATCAGCACTTTGCTGTTGTTGTCTAAATGCATCCTAATCCCAGAAATTATATAAAATAAAAGGAAATGCACAATAAATTCTATTAGTTAGAAAATTACCCCAGCAATTTTCTAACAGTTTGAAGTCTCTTAGCTTTGTAGGAAAATGAATCTTAGCCATTTAAAATTTGAGAACGAAAGTTACCAATTTTTTTTGGTATAATTTATGTTCTTTTGAAGGACCAGGCAAATATTCATTTGGGTTTTCTGACTTCATTGTGTGTGTAACAAAATCATACTAAAATTGGAATATGTTGTACTGCATATCCTAGTTGTCCAAGATGTTTGAAATTCCAGTATTTAAAACAGACTTTTCATCACTTCCAAAGTTCATTAACAAAATCTTGTTTCCCTGCAGGTACAAATTCGACCCTGGAACCTGAGTGACAGTGACTTTGTGATGGATGGTTCCCAGCCTCTGGACCCAAGGAAGACTATCTTTGTGGGCGGAGTACCGAGACCTCTTCGAGCTGGTGAGTCTGGCTAGAATAAGTTGTAAAGCTCAGCTATATTGGCTCGTATATGTCTAGGGGAAATCCCGCCCAGCACCAGCCTGAACGCTTCCCGCTGAGTCGGTTGCTATACCACTGCCACCCAAATCAATCCCAAATATCAATCATCAGCCAGCACACACAGTACGTTGTACCAAGTACACTTTATAGATATTACCAAGTCTATGAAATTAGTATCAGTTCGATACTGAAAAGGAAGTAATGGGGAAAAAAAAGGCGCCAGATTTATCAAAGTCCAAGCTCTTCGTGCACAAGTTGGAGCTCAGAAATTCCTGACGACCACCCCGGACCCTGTCGACTCGCGGCTTGGGACCACCCGGGCCCCGTCGACTTGCGGCTCGGGACCACTTGGACCCCGCCAACTCGCGGCTCGGGACCACCCGGGCCCCGTCGACTCGCGGCTTAGGACCACCCGGAGTGATCGACCGGAGACTTTCGCACGTCCGCCGTCCTCCCCGTCTCTCCTCCGACTCCCCGTCTCCCCTCCTCCGACTCTCCGTCTCCCCTCCTCCAACTCCCCGTCAAAAACCCCGTTCCCAGTCATATGAGACAGCATTATCACCCGAAGAAACGATAACATGAACACCAATTGGCTAATAGCACCCTGCTGTCTGTTTTAACCCAGGCAAATGTCTAGCGAGAGACTTTCTCAGCATTTAACACATTGAAGCCATTTTAATCCACATACGCAGCAATTTAAAAGATTAACATAACAAAGAAGCCATTTTAAATTTAACATACAAAAAAAATACCCTGTACAAAGTGAACTGATGGTGTTAAATGTGAATGTGAAGCAATTTTCAAAAGCTGTTTTGAGTATGTGCGAGTAGAACTTACAGAGCTGACTTCGGCTGTATATTCATACCTTTATATATAATGCAGCTATTTTAGAATCTGCTTGGATATTGATACAAAATCTAATTGATTTATCTATTGTATTTTGATACTGTAATTATTATGATTATACAATGGACGAATTGTGAGTTCCTGTTGTATTCTTCACATCTGAAGGCGATTTTCTATTTTACACACGCATGGTAGAGATCTTTCTGTTGTGGTGTCAGCCAGCACAGTCCGTATTTAAGCTTAAACAGTCACAAGATAATAAAGAGTTGCATTTCAAAGCAATAAAAATAAATAATATATTTTTCAAGTGCTGGAGCAGAGATTTTGGCTCAAGAATATCTGTGGGCATAAGATTTAGATATCGATGTCTGTTCTACTAAGAGTCAAGGTCACAGGGTTGTACAACATGGGAAAATGCCAATTGGTTCATAAGTATTCATGTCAACCAAGAAGCAAACTAATCCCACTTCCCTGCATTTGACCCATATCTCTCTAAACTCTTGTCATTCATGTACCTATCTACATACTTCTTAACTTTATCTAAGGTACCTGCTTTAACCACTTTCTCTGGCAGCTGGTTCCATGTATGCACCCTCTACTGTGTGTGGAAAAAAAACTCAAATTCTTATTAAACCTTTCATCTTTAACCTTAAAACTATGTCCTCTGGGTTTTGATTTCTCACCCTTGGAAAATTGACTGCTCATCCTACCTTTGCCCCTCATGATTTTGTATACCTCTTAGTCTCCTACACTCCAAGGAGTACAGGACCAGCTGTCTAACCTTTCCCAATAACTCTGGCCCTCAAGTTTTGGCAACATTCTTGTAAATCTTTTTTGCACTCTTTTAAGTTTAATCACATCCTTCCTCTAACATTGTGAGGAAAACTGAATATAATTCTCCAAGTGCGGCCTCACCAACATCTTGTACAATTGCACTATTGCTTCCCAGCCTCTGTATTCAGTGGCCTGATGAATGAAGGCCAGGATGCCAAAAGCATTCACTGTCCTTTTGAAATTTAAGGGAACTATGTACCTGTACTCCAAGGCCCTTCTGTTTAACAACAGTGCCCAAGGCTCTTCTGTTCATCCTAAAACTTCCCCTGTGATTTGTCCTTCCAAAATGTAATGGACCGTACTGCAATTCTTGATTCTCCACTGTCCATGATATTATCTATTTTGGTGTCAGCTGCAAACTTATTAACTAATTCTTATATATTCTCATGTAAATGATTAATATAGATGACAAATAACAATAGGGCCAGCACTAGCCCTAGGGGCACCACACTAGTCACATGCCTCCAGTCCATGAAACATCCTTTCGCCATCATCCTCCATTCCTTACCCCTCATCCAGTTTTGTATCTGGTCTGCTAGCTCTCCTTGGATACCATGTGATCTAGCCCGCCATCGCAAACCTTACTGACGTCCATATATACATCCTTGTCATTTCATAAAAAACGATCACGTTTGTAAGATAAGCTTTTCCAGGCACGAAACCATGCTGCCTGCATGTAATCAATCCTGCCTTTCTAAATACAGGTATATCTTACTCCTCATAATGTTTTCCATCAGCTTGCCTTCTATGGATGCTAGGCTAACAGGTCTATGATTGCCAGGTTATTCCTTACAGCCCTTTATGAATAAAGGCTCCTGTCTTCCAGCACCTCACCAGAGAATACTTATTTTTACTTAATTGGGGTTATCTTTATTTACAGAATGCAGTTCTTTAGGAATGAAATGGAAGTAGAAAATTTTGGGAATGGGAAAAGGGGAAAAACTGAAAGCAGGGAAATGATAAAACTAAAACTACCAGGCTGTCAATAACTATTTACTGAGAAAGTATTGAGTTTGCTGACCACAAAGTTCTAAACTCAAATAAAGACCTTAAGCCCTATCTGATGTATATAATCTCGGGTACCTTCACTAAAGGGAGTTTATACTGTAACTACCCAGTCTTTGAAGACTAATTAACTTCCCTGCTTATCCTCCGTGCAAGTTTAGCTGCCAATGCCCACTATTTGAATAATGGGTCGTCCCCCCCCACGTACCAAGAGAAGATACTTCCAGCAAACAAAGTTGTTTAAACACAGTTCATTTGTTTTCAGTGATATATATTTTAAATCTAAACAACAATCTTAATAAACTCACAGACTTCCAAATTATAAACTATTTCTAAAACAAAGAATTTCAAAAATACAAGTATAATTCCTGTAAGCTAAAAAGACATACCCACGAGCTACAGATGAACCAGTTGTCTGTGGCAGACGTTGAAGGCAGAGGAATAGATTATAATTCACCCTGTATTTCTATCATTCTTGTTGATGTTCTTTGTCTCATTCCTAATAAGCCTGGACTGCACTCTAAGTTTATATTACTTCTTTGCCACTTGCATGGCTTTGCACATGTGATATGGTTTTAGATATCTTTTAACACAAAAGTTCTAGAAGCTTCTGGAGACAGAATTCCCAGGTACCCACAATTAATGCTGTGAAGCTGACTCTATGAATACACAAATTATCCAACTATTAACAAATCAGTTATTATAATGGATTCTGGATTTAAATTTTGGATTTCTAAGGGTATTTTCCATCTAGGAGATTTGTTTGATAAAGGAACGATGATGACTTTCAGTCAAATAGTACAGAAATTTAACTTACCCAACAAGGATCTTTTTCGTTTCTTTCAGATAAGAGATCATATGCAGAAAAAAACATCATTGTTAACTGATTTCTATAGTTCTGACATAGAAAAGAGGGTAAACAACAGGAATTCTGCAGATGCTGGAAATTCAAGCAACACACATCAAAGTTGCTGGTGAACGCAGCAGGCCAGGCAGCATCTGTAGGAAGAGGTGCAGTTGACGTTTCAGGCCGAGACCCTTCGTCCTGTAGTCCTGACGAAGGGTCTCGGCCTGAAACGTCGACTGCACCTCTTCCTACAGATGCTGCCTGGCCTGCTGCGTTCACCAGCAACTTTAATGTGTGTTGATAGAAAAGAGGGTGTTTTGTCCTAAGGGTGAAGTCTCCATCAGTATTTTTTACAGCATCCTGAAGGAATGCTCTTGTGGAGAGGCTGAGCAGCTGGGAAAGCTCTGGGAGGAAGAGCTGGGAGTAGAAATTACAGCTGAAATATGGGAAGACATCTGTGATAATGCAAAGAAAATTTCAGTTTGCAGTAGAACTAAAGTACTGCAACTCCAAGTTCTGCATAGAGCCCATCTGACTCCAGATTGTCTCTCGAAATTTAAGACGGAGGTTTCTCCAATGTGTTCTAAATGTAAAGTAAATACTGGAACTTTCACCCACTGTTTTTGGACTTGTCCCAAACTTCAGGCATACTGGAGTGATGTTTTGAGTGAAATGGAAAGGATTCTGAAGATGGAGCTTGAACTGGACCCAGTGTCTTTTCTCTTAGGCTTACCCAGCAGTCATATTATTAATGCACATCAGAAAAAACTTTTTAACATCCTGACTTTTTGTGCGAGGAAGAACATTTTACTTTGTTGGCTATCCAATAAGACCCCTGGACTTTTTGGTTGGTGTAAATTAATCATGGAATACATTCCTTTGGACTTTTTGACATGTATGGTACACCCAAAAACAAATAGTTTTCATAAAACATGACAACATTTTCTGCAGTATGTAGGTGTAAACCTGTCTGCTATGCTAATAAGGGCTTTTGTATAGAATGTTGGGGTGATGTCTATATTTTGATGGAAGTGTTCTGATAGCTGATATCTGTGAGGGGAAGAAATGTAAATGTATCTGTAAATTGAAAGTTTTGTTATGCTGAGCAAAAAAAAACAAATCAGTTATTTATTATGCTAAATGGTAATATAATTCTGGTCTGCAAGCTTCTTTGAACTAAAGAACTTAGCTGGCATTGTCTAGTTTGAAACATGCCAAATTAAGTAATCCAGTGTCCTGTACTGTATCTCTTCAGCAGGTGCTGTGGTGCCAGCAAGTCTATAGATAGTGCTTGTTTCCAAAGTTATCCTTTCAAACAGACTGCTTGCCATTTACATTTTAAGAACTGAAGATAGTCTCCCGTTTATGACCAGAAGCTAAAGAAAGAATATTGGTTACTAAAAACTTACTCAAAAAACAGCACTTTGATCTTTGGAACTTGCAACTGCTGGTGTTTAGAAAGCTGAACGTGGGGGGGGGGGAGCGGAATGCAAAGCCTCCTGACCCAAAGACAGTGAATATCTGTCACATTACTGAGGCAAATCTAAAATGTGAAAGTACTGCTTGTAGTTGGAATAAATTCAGAAATTATTAATAGGAGAATGCATAGACATACACAGCATGGAAATAGGCTTTTTAGCCCACTGAGTCCAAATAACAGTCCAGCACCAATGGCTGATAATTATAAAGTGTCATTTATTTTCTGTCGGAGAATCTAGCACCCATGCTGACTTCATAATGATACTTTGCTTGTTCCATTTACATTTTCAAGCCTATTATAATTTTGCTTTCAATCCAAAATTATAAGAACCATGGACGATCTAATATGAAAATAAATGCAGTTTGTGGACAGAATCTGCTTGAAACTTTTGTGATCTGAATCTTATATTCAACACAAGCAAACAGTGGATCTGCACAGTTTTTGTGGACTCTGGAAGAGAGAAGATTAGAGTGGAATGAAATGCTGGGATTGTTAGAATCAGTTTCCGATATGAAAATAATGAACTGTTGATTGCAGACACTCCCACATCTGTCATCAGTTTCACTTGGGCAGACCTTTTCCATCATTAAGTCATTAAAAATGGTCTCTTGGCTGGATGGGCTCCAAATTTGCTCTGCAGAGAAATAATGATGCTTGTAGACTGATTGTTTTTTTTTATTCAGAAAATTGCATATTATGCTATTTGTAGCAGTGATTAAAAGTTGAACACACTAGTGAAAGCATGTATTTGATTATGGGAGTATGCCATCCTATTGTAAACAAGTTATTTATAATGATTCAAATAACATCTTTGTTTTGTTTTCCATTCTCAACAAAGTAACCCTGATATTTTCCCCATGTTCATCTTAATCAATTAATAAATATGCTAGTTTTAGAAACCAGTTATCAAGTGTGTCTATAGGAAGATCAGAGTTTATTTCACAGCAAAATACTAGCATATAAATTCTGCATCTATGTCTTATCTGAGTCTTTTATATAAATAAATATTCTTTATAATCTATTTGTAATTTCTTTTATATAAATAAATATTCTTTATAATCTATTTGTAATTTCTTTTATATAAATAAATATTCTTTATAATCTATTTGTAATTTTAAAAAAATATTCCTTTTTACTGAACAACAGGAATTCTGCAGATGCTGGAAATTCAAGCAACACACATCAAAGTTGCTGGTGAACGCAGCAGGCCAGGCAGCATCTCTAGGAAGAGGTACAGTCGACGTTTCAGGCCGAGACCCTTCCTGACAAAGAGTCTCGGCCTGAAACGTCGACTGTACCTCTTCCTAGAGATGCTGCCTGGCCTGCTGCGTTCACCAGCAACTTTGATGTGTGTTGCCCTTTTACTGAATGTGTATTCTGAAGATGCACACTTTCAGCTTAACTTGAATAATTGTTTATTATAATTAAAAATAAAGGTGTGCAAAAAGCAAGTAATATTTGTTATAACAAATTGAAAGTGATCAGCAGCCAGGGTTATTATTTTAAATTTCCCTTTCCTTCTGACTTCCATTACCCAATCTTAAAACATTAAAAACCAACATTAGTGCGCTTCAGGAAACTAGAGAAAATAGTCTAGTCTGCAGACACATCCATCTGTTTATTCATGGTGGTACTGATCCAATTTTTTGGGATGCTTGTTTGGACAGTGTGGATTATGGTTCCCAACCCAATATTTTTCCGCTCACTATCTTATTTCCATAGAGCCAGCTGAACACTGAGGGAAGACAAATGCATAGAATAAACAAAACTACGGATTGGACTTTGAGATGTTTTTGTTGATGGTGCTGCTGTTTTATTACAGCAGAGTCGTGGAGATGAGGCCCAACAAACCTCATCTGAGATTGCTTTGAACATGAATTCATTGATTGTGGTGCTCAACTAATTTTTATGAAACTTTTTGGGAGTATGCAAACATTTTTTAAACAATGGTTGTTCACAACTTTGCACCACCTTTTCAATTTCAGTTTGGCATATATTTTGACTGATTATTAATCCAATATAGAATTAGGAAGAAAATGTTCAACCAAAATAATAATTAGCTGTATTAAGCAAAGAAGAGAATTTTAATTCTATAGATTGGGTGCCACGGTAGTAGAGCAGTTCTTCTTCTTGGGTCCTTAGTTGCCAGCGAGCCATAGGCCATTAACCATAAGACATAGGAGCGGAATGAGGCCATTCAGCCCATTGAGTCTGCTCCACCATTTCATCATGGCTCATCCAAGATTCTATTCAACCCCACACACCTGCTCTCTCACCGTATCCCTTGGTGCCCTGACCAATCATGAATTTATCAACTTCCACTTTGAATATACGCATGGACTTGGCCTCTACCGCAGCCTGTGGCAGACCATTCCACAGGTTCACCACTCTTTGGCTAAAAAAAATTCCTCCTTACTTCTGTTCTAAAAGGTTGCCCCTCAATTTTGAGGCTGTACCCCCTCGTTCTGGAAACAACCTTTTCCACATCCACCTTATCTAGCCCTCTCAACATTCGGTAGGTTTCAATGAGATCCCCCAGCATTATTCTTAATTCCAGTGGGTATAAGCCAAATGCTCCTCGTACGTTAACCCCTTCGTTCCTGGAATCATCCTCGTCAACTTGCTCTGGACTCTCTCCAATGACAATACATCCTTTCTGAGATGAGGGGCCCAAAACTGTTGACAATGCTCCATGTGCCGTTGATGACCTTCTGTCTCCATCGTCCATAGTCGATGGTACAGTTGGAGTTCATCAACGTTTCTGTAATCCATTGCATCCATGGTACAGCGGATTGGCCGATCCAGCTTCACCAGAGCCCTGATGGCTTGCTTACCCATTCCCACCTCTCTTGGCGGGGACGTAGGATTGAACTTGGAGAGGCAGTGTAGCAGTTAGGGCGATGCTTTTGCAGCTTGGGGTCTTCCGGAGTTCATTTCAGGTGCCATTCTGTAAGGAGTCTCTGTACATCCTCCACGTAGAATGTGCGGGATTTCTCCGAGTGCTCCGGTTTCCTCCCACACTCCAAAGAGATACCGGATAGGTTAATTGGTCATTATAAATTGTCCCATGATTAGTACAGGGTTAATTTGGGTTGTGGGGTTGCTGGGATGGGGTGGGAGGACCTACTCCACACTGTATCCCTCAACAAATTTATTTGTTGGTCGATCTCAACAGGGAAAGCAGCATTATTTGGTAATGTTTTTGTAATGGACAGGAAGTGATCTAAGCACAGGCTTTGCTTTCTTGCAGTTGAGTTGGCTATGATCATGGATCGTTTGTATGGAGGGGTCTGCTATGCAGGCATTGATACAGATCCTGAGCTGAAGTATCCGAAAGGAGCTGGTAGAGTGGCTTTCTCCAATCAGCAGAGCTACATTGCTGCTATTAGTGCTCGCTTTGTGCAACTCCAGCACGGAGACATTGATAAACGGGTGAGTGAAATGCTGGTTACCTTCATTGTAGACATATTTGATTCATTGCTGTGATTGATATCAATGTGGGAGAGATCTCAGAACAGTGCGATCGTGCATCATTACTGCATCTGCTGGTAAATATCTTACAGTTCAATGGTCCACTGTATAGATGAGTAGTACAACAATTTATGTTAAGATTCTGCTGCTTCTCACATTTCTTAATATTTTCTTTCAATGCACTTCTAAATAACTTTGCAAGTATTTTTGAATAGAATTCCAAACTTGCATTAAATACTAATAGTTACAAAATTTGGGAAAGTCCTTGAAAATTTTCAGGGTCCAGCAGTACTTCAGTACCAATTCACTGAGTTCAAATTGCTCTATATCTATAATATGATGATGTAACTAAGAGATCATCGAGATCCTTATGATCTTGACTGACTTTTGCTTACCTTTGTACGTATTTCCCTTGACTTTCAGCAAACGGACTCTGAACACTGTAGTGAAACCAAGATGCATTTGTATTGTTCAGATACATTTTTTTTTTCGTTTTCTGGGCGACAGGTGAACCTGCTGTCTCCGTTTTGGTCAAACTCTCACTTTCTCCATTCAAAGGATATGGTGAGAAAGCAGGTGTATGGGGTTGAGTGGGATCCGGGATCGGCCATGATGGAATGGTGGAGCAGACTCGATGGGCTGAATGGCCTAATTTTGCTCTTAGTCTTATGGTCTCTGGTCTATGGTCTTATGTTCTTACTATATTTATGAATTAAAAAATAGTAAACTAAAGCTTTTCCATTGGCAGTTCATTGATTAACATGCTTTGGTTACCTTAACATGTTGATCCAAACTTAAATAGGATTGTATGAGCATACTTGATCATTTACTCATGAACATTCTTGACGGACTGACATTGAACTTGAGTTTTTCTCTCTTCTGGCCACAGAAATCCATCATTTAATTCTCCTCCTTCCTCATTCTGTAATTTTCACAAGTTGTAACCGAGTATTCTGGAAATATCCAATAGGTCCGTAGATCTCAGTGGAGAGGGAAATAAAATTAACAATTTGTGTTGATGACGTTTCATCAGAATGTGTTAAGGATGCAACCAATTTTCAACAAGTATTAGGGAAAGCAGTGAACAAAGAGAGAACTAAAGGGAAGGCCAATAATTGGATGGAAGGTTGGTGAGATGAGATGAGGTGAGAATTAATCAGACAAAGTCAAAGTGGCAATTGAGCAGGTAAGGAAACAAAATATGGATCTGCAGTAGGTGTTCATGGAAAAAGCTGATTGTTTGAAATTGTTATGATCGAGCAATGTTGAATCCAGAATTGCATATCCAAGCAAAACGAGTTACCTAGTCCCACTTCCTTCCTGTTCTCAACAGACAGCTTATGTGACAAATCCAAGTGACTTATTTCAGTCCCGTTAAATTCCTGCTATTGTGCTTTTGTTGATTGTCATTCGTCATGGTAACTTGTATTTGCGCACAGAATAACTTCTCATCAGTGCTCACTGAATTTTGCCAGGGCCAGCCCATGTTCCACGCCTGGATCAACTGCCCCGATCCAAATATTAACAGAAGAGTTGAATTCCTGGTGTAAGTGAGAGTGACTGCCCTTGGCACTAAAACAATATTTGACCAAGTGTGGCATTAATGAATTCTAGTAAAACTTAATAAAATACTATTTAATAATAATAATATTTTCCACTAGCTGGAAGCAATTTATACAAAGGAAGATGGTTGTGGTTGTCATTGGCCAATTACCTTGGACATCACTGCAGGATTTCCTTGAAGTAGTCTCCTGGGCCGAATACTCTCACTAACATCCTTACTTTCCAAGTGGGGATTTTTGCCAACTGATTCCACTTGCAACGCTTCAGATAAGGCAGCAGTTCCTGCCTGCACGCACTAGCTCAGGAAAACATTCAGGCATGGGTTGAAGGTGGCGAGTAAAGTTCAGTTCACATAATTGCCAGCTAATGACCATCTCTGATGGAAAGGAAAATCAAGCTATGCTCCTTGATGTTCAGTGACATTACATTCACCAAATCCCATATCAATGGCACACAAGAAGTCACTGTTGATCAAAATCACAATATATAAGGCAGGTCAGAGGATGGTGCAGTGGTTATTGAGAAAGAGAGTGTATTGATAGCTTATAGTGCGATAAAATAGCTGTTCTTTTTGGGGTGCGTTAATTTTTGCTATTTAATTGTCCAAATGGTCAGTTCAATACATGCCACAAAGTATCACAAATCTTAAAATGATAAAATTAATTTGAAAAACAGTAAATATTTTCACAGGCTCATACAGGCCCTTCAGCGCATCTGGTCCACAGTGACCACTATTCCCATCCATTTGCTCCCGTTTGGCCCACATTCCTCTAAAACAGGGGTTCCCAACCTTTTTTTATGTCATGGACCCCTACCATTAACCGAGGGATCTGTGGACCCCATGTTGGGAACCCCTGCTGTAAATTGTTCAAGTACTTCCTCTAGCCTCAACTACTTCTTTAAGCACAAGAGTTCCCAACCTGGTGTCCATGGACCTCTTGGTTAATGGTAAGGCTCCCTGGCATAAAAAAGGTTGGGAACCCCTGCACAGGCAGCTCATTTCATAGACTGGCCATCCCCGATCGAAAAAGTTGCCCTTAGGTTCCTGATAGATCTCTCCCTTCTCACCTTAAAGCTATTGTCACCCAGTTCAAAGATTGCATACATTAGGAGATAAACTGTTTGCACGCAAAAGCAATAATGTGATGATTTGGAAATTTTATAGTACTGAAGGCCATTAAGCCCATAGCAATTAATAAGGACTCCTTCCCAAATCCCATCTTTCAGTATCAAGTCTGTAAGACTGCAAGTCTCTCCTTTCCAAGTTCTGTTTAAATGTGACCTTCAACCCTCTTAGGCAGCAAGTTCCAGACTCCTCCCACCCTCTGGTTGAAAAAAATCTCATCATTTGCCCTGTACTCCTTCTGCCAATTACTCTTAATCATGGCCCCTGAATTTTGGCCCATATTCAGAACTTACTGCTCTGCCTTTCTTCTATGGGAACCTGTGATCTTTTCCATCACTCTCATGCACCTCCCTGCCTTTTGGTATCAGAGCTTTTGGCTGTCCTGCACTCTGTTTGGCAGATGTAATCATGTATTAATTACTCTGCTTGAATTAAGTTTCTCTTTGCATTTGTCCCAGACTTTTCCCCCAACTTTGTTGGTTTCTACTTCTTTGTACTTGCACTTAATGACTTCAATAGTGCTAAAGATGAACATTTTCTGTTTAAGTTACTGCCCAACATTCCTCCAAGTTTATTTTTAAACATGTGTCCATGTCTTATGGCCCTTTCCCTGCAATTCACATCCCATTACATGATGCCTCTCTGTGCTGTTGTCTAGATATTTCTCTTCACTTTCAGCGATCAGGAATGTATGTGGTAGTTGAGCTGCGACACGTACACGGGGCGTTATGTAATTGTGATAATGACCATAGACTTGGTCCTGCATTTGGTTCAATATTTTGTTCGTTTTATACAGATTTCTACTTTAATCTTGGTTATCTTGCCATCTCTACCTAATTAGTTCATGAAAAGTCAAATTTTCTTTTGTTTCCATTCGTAAAAATGTTGCCATTTAGGTATTCCAAAAAGAGCTTCATGTTAATTTTGGAGATTGGGGTAAAAGGCATTTTTAATGTCCATCTGATCACTGGAATAGATCAGCCTAAAATTTCTAGTGTACTTAGGTAGGGTAAGAGGCCAGGTTGTGATGGTTTGGGGTGGTAAAGAGGGATTGGTAGCTCAGTATTGGTAGATTAAAGGGGAAGATTGGTTGGGTTAGGAGAGGGATGAGGTCCATGCTGTGGTTAGAAAGGGTTAAATTTGGGAAGGACTAGTCTGTTTGTTGGGTGGCTGGGCTGGGAAGGAGGGATTGGAGTCTATGCCTCGTGGTGGGATGCAGGAAGGATTGAGGTGGATGCTTCGAGGGTGCTGGAGAGAAGTATCTGATCTCATACCTTGGATTGTGGGTTTGGAAGACAGTGAGAGCTGCCTGAGCAGCAGATAATGGTTAGCCAAAGGCCATGGAGTACAGTCCAGGATTGTGTTTGAGACTGCAGGGCAGCAGTGAGGAAAAGGATAGAAGTGTTGTGCTGGAGATCAAGGTCTCCACTGGGAGCCTGGATAGATCCCCAACGTGCGTTCAGAAGTCAGGGGTCACATCACTGGTGTTGGGGCAGGTGGTATCAAGAACCATGTTTGAGGAAGGGATCCAGGTGCAGTGTAATCAGGGATGATAGAGTTGACCAATAATGGATATATCTGGGGAAACCTGTTATTACTTCCAACATTGTGCTCCACACCGCAGCATTGTAGGGGGAAGGACATGATCTTGTGTGCCCCTCCTGCTGCCCAAATGGTGCCTCCTGCCTGAAGCAATCTGGTTGAATTTTCAGGTTAACTATATATATAAAAAAACTGGAAATCGTTATTATCATGTTTCACACTCAGGGGTGAGATGCATAGAGAGATTAATTTTCAATTGTACGGTTCTGGGAAAAAAGTAGCAATATGATTGAATTTCTAGGCAGTGTACTGCAACTGTACGGTGTTTTGTACCATGGCTAATACAGGTAAATTCAAGCTGTTCTGCTTTTGTTTAAAATACTTCCTTCAGGCAGCTTATTGTAGATGACAATATTTTGTTTCCATTTTAAAAGAAGTCAAACGACATGTATCAGGAAAGATGGTATGGTAACTATTTCAGTAATTAATTAGGAAATATTGGGAGGATCAGATTTTTTTTACATGCTTGATACTGATTAACAATCTTGCTGAGAGGAGATGGGCAAGGTCTTACAGGCTGAGAAGAAGTAGTCTGTTTGCTATTATGTATAGATGCAGCAAATAATTTTGAGAAAATTATTCCGTTTGAAATGAGTTTATGACAAAAATGTAGTCAGAATTCTTGACAGCTTTTCTTGATTTGGATGTTCCAGCCAAATATGACTAAATAATAGTGCAGATTTGGAGCATTGTGCAGTTTATAGAACTGTGTGTGGCTCAGGAAATGCAATTTCCAATTGGCTGCTTTTATTTTCAGGGCATCTGTGTGAATATAAACAAACAGTCAGTGTTTCGACCCAAACCGTCGACTGTTTATTCAGTTTCAAAGACCTGCTGAACTCCTCCAGCATTTTGTGTGTTTTGCTTTGGATTTCCAGCATCTGCAGACTTTCTTGTGTTTATGATTATACTGTGTGAACACCCTATTGCATAGAGTCATAGGAAACTACAGCACAATCACAGGCCCTTCGGCCCATCCAGCCCATTCTGAAACATTTACACTGCCTAGTCTCATTGACCTACACCCAGACCATAGCCCTCCATACACCTCACATCTATGTACCTAAACAAATTTCTCCTAAGTGTTGAAATCAAATTTGTATCCTCCACTTGCGCAGGCAGCTCATTCCACACTCACACCACCCTCTGAGTGAAGAAGTTTCCCCTCATGCTCTCCTTAAACTTTTCATCTTACACCTTTAACTCATGAGCTCTAGTTGTAGTCTCAGCCAACCTCCGGGGAAAATGCTGCTTGCATTTACCCTTTCTATACCTCTCATAATTTAGTATGCCTCTACCAAATCTCCCCTCGACCTTCTACGTTCTAGGGAATAAAGCCCAAACCTGTTCAATCTTTCCTTGTAACTCAGGTCCTCCAGTCCTGGCAAAATCCTTGTACATTTTATTTACATCATTTTTGTAGCTAGGTGACCAAAGCTGCACACAATACTCCAAATGAACCTTCACCAATGGCTTATACAACTTCAATAGAACATCCCAACTCCTGTATCAATACTTTGATTTATGAAGGCCATTGTGTCAGAACTTTCTTTGCCTCTCTATCTACCTGTGATCCACTTTCAATGAATTATGGACTTGTATTCCCAAATCCCTTTGCTCTACCACACTCCACAGTACCCTACTGTATTAAGAACTACCCAGGTTTGTCCTCCCAAAGTGCAACAGCTCACACTTGTCTACATTAAATTCCATCTGCCATTTTTCAGCCCATTATTCTAGTTGGTCCAGATTCCACTGCAAGCTTTGATAGTCTTCCTCACTGCCCACTACCCCCCCCCCGCCCCGATCTTGGTGTCATCCGCAAAGTTGCTGATCCAGTTAACCATGTTATCATCCAGATCGTTGATATGGATGACAACCCACAATGAACCCAGCACTGATCCCTGCAGCACTCCACTAGTTACAGGCCTCCAGTCAAAGAGGCCACCATCTATTACCACTCTCTGGCTTCTCCCACAAAGCCAATGTCTAATCAAATTTGCTACCTCATTGTAAATGCCAAACGACTGAACCTTCTTGACCAACCTCCCATGTGGGACCTTATCAAATGCCTTGCTGAAGTCCATGTAGACAATATTCATTGCCTTGCCTTCATCCACTTCCCTGGAAACTTCCTCAGAAAAGTCCATAATATTGGTTAGATGTGACCTACCAAGCACAAAGCCATGCTGACTCTCCCTGTCTATCCAAAAACTCATATATCTGGTCCAAAAGAATACCTTCCAATAACTTCCCCACAACTGATGTCAGGCTCACTGGCCTTTAGTTTCCTGGCTTATTCTTAGAGCCTTTCTTAAACACTGAAACGACATTAGCTATCCTCCAATTCTCTGGTACTTTACCTGTCAGTAAGGATGATTTACATATCCCTGCTAGGGTCCCTGCAATTTCTGCACTTGCCTCCCACAAGGTCCGAGGAAGCATCTTGTCAGGCCCTGGGGATTTGTCCACCTCCTCCTCTGTAATCTGTATAGGGTCCATGACCTTGCTGCTGCTTTGCCTCACTTCTGTATACTCTGACCATCTCCCGAGTAAGGACAGATGCAAAAAATACATTTAAGTTCTCCTCCATCTCTTTTGGCTCCATGCTTAGGTTACCATTCTGATCTTCCTGAGGACCAATTTTGTCCCTTGCAATCCTTTTGCTCATAACATATCTATAGGAGCCGTTCGGGTTCTCCTTCATCTTTTCTGTAACAGCAACAACATGCCTCCTGAATTCTTTCTTAAGTGTTCTCATGCATTTCTTAAACATCTCAAGTACCTCATTTCTTCCTACCTGCCTTTACCTGCTGTGCAACTCCTTTCTTTTTTCTTAACTGGAACCTCAATATCTCTTGAAAAACAAGGTTCCCTAAAACTGTTGTCTGTGCCTTTTATTCTGACAGGTTTTGTACTCTCAAAAATTCACTTTTGAAGGCCTCCCATTTACCAAGTACACCTTTGCCAGAAAACACTTGCAAGCTTCTTTTTGATTGTAGTGGGATTTCACAAAATATTTTCTAGCTTTTTGTTCTGTGATACACAATCAATAGTAAAATTCTATCTTTTAAAGCATTGTGATAGTTGAATTGAACTTAGGGTTTTTTTGGTTTTAATATGTAAGAATATTTAATTCTCCCTCCTATTTATTCTGATATAACTAATAGGTTTGTGGAATCTGCACAAGCCAGAATGGAACAAAACCTGCTGATAACACAACTTCAGGATTAAAGGACGTCTTCTTAGAACTGAGATGCAGAGAAATTACTTTATTCAGAGGGTGGTAAATCTGTGGAATTTGTTTCCACGAGTGGCTGTGGAGGCCAAGTCATTGGGTATATTTAAGGCAGAGATAGATCGGTTCTTGATTAGCCAGGGCATCAAAGAGTGTGGGGAGAAGGCAGGGGAGTGGAAGAATTGGATCAGCCCATGATTGAATGGCGGAACAGACTCGATGGGCGGAATGGCCTACTTCTGCTCCTATATCTTATGCTCTAACATCTAACATATTATTATGTTGTTATCATTAAGTAATTGTTGACACATTTTAGATTTAACATTTCTCATTCCTTTAATGCTTTGCTTCTCATAACATTTTAAAACATTGAAAAATACATCCTAAATGAGTAAAAGTGTTTTTGCAATTCACAATGTGCGATTCTTACAGATGAACAAATTGTGGATATTACTAAGAATATCCATCTGCTTATAGGAACGCACAAACCATGTGATTGCAAACACATAAATATTGCAGGAGATATTAATTAAAAGGTACCAGATAGATCTTTAACCCATTTAACTTTACAGCAAATCAGAGAAGCATCTGGAGGTTTGCTGTTCACTTCTTGTGCTTATTAGATGCCTAAATTGTATTGGGTTTAAATCACCTTACATCTACCATCCCAAATTGAATTAAGAGTGGACCTAATTGTTTTATGATGGACTAATAAATATCGTGTGACTAAGACAGTTTCATTGCCTAATCATCAAAGAGGAAATCAGAAAATGCATCGTGAGTATATTAGCACTCCTAAAATAACAAACACAACAACATTAATAATGAAAAATGAGTTGAACTGAGTTTGACTGATGTTATTAACTGCCAATCATTAGTCCTGTGGTGTGAATGTGCTGCAGATGCTGGAAATGTTCAGCAACACACACAAAATGCTGGAGGCAACACCTATGGTGGGGAATATTAATTCTACTGTTTAAATATTGCTGTGTATTTCCCTCCATGGACGCTTCCCTGACCTGCCGAGTTCATCCCGCATTTTGTGTGTGACTATTTCAATGACTTCCTCGGAAGTTCTTTCACATTTGACACATTAAAAGGTATTCGCTTTTGCAGGGACCTACCCTGCCTATTACAGTGCAGTTAAATTGTTGAAAGCATTGTGCATTTTCGGTAATGACAGATTGGAAAGCCATCATTACCCTCCTCCCTGATTATTTTCTGTAGTTTTAGCTCTCTCATGTCTGTTGCAACTGTGAATGAAGTTCTGGAGACACACTGAAGCCAGTGGATGTAGTAGTGTTTTATTCTGCAAAATAAGCAACAGGCATCATATTGAGACATCTTCTGAAGAAGAGGCATGCTCAATCCAAGATTACCTGATGTTTTTATGATGGTGGCTGAAAGGTATCAGCAGGACAATTCTATAGTTAGAATGTATCTCCAATGCTCCCTTTGAATTACATATACATATTACAAATTCCTTCGCGCCCTCACTCCAGACGCCCAAAATGAATGTTAATCTCCATTGACTCGATCTGCAATCTTGCATATGCAAACATCTGAGGTCTAATTGTTCGTAGCTGTGTTTTAAATTCAATCTGTAATCCACATTCAGATCTGAAAAGTGGTTAATCTGTGGAATTCATTGCCACAGGCAGCTGTGAAGGCCAAGTCTTTATGAATATTTAAGGCAGAGGTTGATAGGTTCTTGATTGTTCAGGGCATGAAGGGATAGGGGAAGAAGGCAGGAGATTGAGGCTGAGAGGAAAACGGATCAGACATAATAAAATGGTGGAGCAGACTCGATGGGCCAAATGGCCTAATTCTGCTCCTATATCTTATGAAGATTGGTTGCTGGTGAAATTAATATTTGTTATATACCCTAACTTTAGAATATGCTCTAACGATGTGGGATGATTGATGGACTAGATCAGATAATAAATTCCTAACAGCTAGCTTTTGCTTCTCTCACCCTTGCATTCACACTTAGAAGGACGTGAGAAATACAACAATGCTAGGCCATTTATCTCCTCGTGCCTGCTGCATTATTCAATAAAATCATGACTGACCTTTTACCACACTACTCCTTTCCTATACCATCCCCTATACCCCTTGATTTCTTTTGTATCCAATCGCTAACTGGCACATGTTTGAGGACTGAACCTCTGCACCTCTCTTGGGCAGAAAATTTCAAACATTTCAAAGAATGGCTGGCTCTATTTTCAGACCAATCACCGATTTTTTTGGGCACCCCAGCCGTGGGAAGGCCACATACGCAGTTTGAAGGCCATTTGATACTCAATCAAATTGCAACATCATATCTTCACGCTTGTATTCAAATCCTCTCACAACAAAGACCAGCATACTTTGTAATTGTTTGTTGTACTGGAACATCTATTTTCAGTGATTGGTATACAAGGACACTGGTCTGTCTGTGAATAAAGAATCCTTTCATTTTTCACTAGGTGAAAAATATTCCACATTTCCAGGTTTGTGTTTTGCCATGACTTAATCTTTTTTCCAATTATATTCCCATGAGCTCCCCCATTCTGTTACCATGTCCTTGTGTCGTCTTTGCATGCTCCATGTCACTCGATTGTGTATCCTTAGCAAACTAGTTTCTTTTCTCTTACAGGAAACAGATTGTGAACTGTTTGGGAGTACATCCAACTTGCCATAGCTCCCACCCAAAAATGACCTTTCAACTCATCATGTTTCTTTTGACAGCCAATATATTGCTCCCAGTCCCGAGTAAGGAAGGGGAAAGACGATAGAATAAGAAGGTGGGGGGAGTGGAAGTGGAAAATTACCAGAAGTTGGAGAAATCTGTGTTCATCCCATTAGGTTGGAGGCTAGCCAGATAGAATATGAGGTATTGCTTCTCCAATCTGAGAGTGGCCTCATCATGGCAGTAGAGAAGATCGTGGATCAACATGTTGGAATGGAATGGGGATTCAATTTAAAATAGTTGGCCACCAGGAAATCCTTCGCTGTGCACCTTAGTGGATGGAATGAAGGTGTTCGACACAGCCGTCCTCTAATCTACATTGGGTCTCACCATTGCAGGGGTGGCCACATCGGGAGCATCAGATACAGTAGACGACCCCAACAAGTGAAGTGTTGCCTCACCTGAAAGGAGTGTTCGGTGCCCTGAATGGAGGTGAGGAAGGAAGTGAATGGGGAGTACAGCATTTCTTTTGCTTGCAGGGATATGTGCCAGGAAGGAGATTAGTGCAGAGGAACAAATAGACAAGAAAATCATGGAGAGAATTATCCCTGTGGAAAGTGGAGGGGTAAAAATGTGTTTTGCGGTCGGATCCTGTTGAAAGTGACAGAAGTGGAGAATGATATGCTGGATGCAGAGGGTCATGGGGTGGTAGGTGAGGACAAGAGGAACTTTATCCCTGTTCAAATGGCAGGAAGATGGGGTCAGTGCGGATGTCTAGGAAATGGAGGAGATGCGGGTGAAGGCAGCATCAGTGGTGGAGAAAGGGAAATGCCATTCTTTGAAGAAAGAGGTCATCTCTGATGTCCTGGAAAGGAAAGCCTCATTTTGGGAACGGAGTGGTGGAGATGAAGGATCTGAGAAAATGAAATGGCATTTTTGCAGGGTACAGTGTGGAAAGAGGTGTAGTCAAGATAACCGTGGGAGTTGGTAGATTTATAAAAGATATCAGCGAACAGTTTGTCTCCAAAGCTGGGGAACAGAGAGAATGAGAAAGGGGAAAGAGGGGTCAAAAATGGACCAAATGGATTTATGGGCATGGTGGAAGTTGGAGGCAAAATTGATGAAATTGATCAGCTCAGCATGGATGAATAGAGCAGCATCAATGCAGTTGTGAGTGTAGCACAGAAGAAGCTGGGGAGCATTATCACAGGCAAGGCTTGGAACATGGGATGTTCAGTGTCACCAACAAAAAGGCAGGCATAGCTGGGGCCCCATGCGAGTGCACGTGGCTGCACATTGAGTTTTGACAATGTGGGAGGAGCAGAAAGAGAAATTGTTGAGTGTGAGAACCAGTTCCACCAGATGAAGAAGGGTGTTGATGGAGGGGAACTGGTTGGGTCTGTCATCGAGTAAGAAGAGGAGAGCTTTAAGACCTTCTTAATGGGGGATAGAAGTGTGTTTAGGGACTGGACATCCATGATGAAAATGAGGCAATCAGGGCCAGGGAATTGAAAGTTGTGGAGATCGAAAGGATGTGAGGTGTTACCTTCATCTGCAAAATTGTGGGGTCTTCTGCTGTAACTGGTGCTCCTGATGCAGCTGCCTCTGTACCGGTGAGATCTGATGTAGATAGGGGGATCACTTTTTTGAGCAATTTCGCTCTACCCACAAAAAGCAGAACTTCCTGGAGGCTAACCATTTTAATTCCAATCCCCATTCCAATTCTGACATGTCAGTCCATGGCCACCTCCACTGCCACAATGAGGCCACTCTCAGGATAGAGGAGCAACACCTCATATTCCATCTGGCTAACCTCCAATCTTGATGGCATGGACATTGATTTCTCCAATGTCTGGTAATTTTTCCCCCTCCCCCTTCTCTCTTCCTCAATTCCCCACTCTTACCCCTTCTCCGTACCTGCTATCACCTCTACTGTTGACACTCCGTTCCTTTCTCCCATGGTCCACTCTACTCCCCTATCAGATTCCTTCATCTCCAGCCCTTTACCTTTTATGCTTATCACCTCCCGGCTTCTTGCTTCATCCCCCCTCCCCTCAACCATCTGGCTTCACTTTCTAGCTTGTACTCCTTCCCCTTCCCCTCACCTTCTTACTCTGGCATCTTCCCCCTTCCTTTCTAGTCCTGATAGAGGGTCTTGGGCCAAAATCATTTCCATGGATGCTGCCTGACCTGCTGAGTTCCTTTAGCGTTTTGTACATGTTGCTCTGGATCTGCGGAATCTCTTGTTTTTATAGCACCCACTTGATAGTTGCTCAAAAAGACTTGGCCATTTTCTAACAAGATTTCCCTTTCATAAATTCTTTTTGATTCTGCCCATTCCTTTTCATGTTGTCATGCTTATCTACCACTTCTTTAATAGAAGATTCAAGTAATCGCCCCACTGCTGATGTTGGGCTAGCCGTCCTGTAAGTCTTTGTGCTCTCACTCCTTCCTTCCTTGAATAGATTTGCTACCTTGAAATCAATAGATTTTTGCACAATGTGAACCAGGACAACTACTGATCCTGAACCAGTTACCATAGTCACTTCTCCTTAAACTATTTGGAATGCAGGTTATCTGGTTCTGGGAATTTGCTGATTTTCTGTCGTTGATCTGGGTTGCATAGTTGGTATTAATTACACCAATACTTTTGTTGTTGTCATTTTCATTCAACTCTTCATTTGCTCCAGCACCTACCGATCTCCATTATTTCCAGGGGTTGCTCTGATTTGTGTTTTTGTGAAAATTGGCAAAAAATAATCTCTCTTATTTTTATTTTTTAATTGTTTTAATTCAATATATTTATTCCAGTCTCTGTCTATAATTGCCCAAATTTGCTTTTCCTCAGTTTTTTTCACATGTACTCCCCTATGTAAACTTTGAGTCTGTTCTTTGTATGATTACTTTCCTCTCTTTCCTTATCAGTTTCTTGATCTACTTTTCTGAACTCAGGAATGTTGTCAAACGAACAATAAGCCTGAGGACTGGGAAAATTTCAAAATCTTCTCCTTTTACTTAATTAGTGAGGGCTTCTCGAAGGATCATCACTTGCCGTGGTGGAGAGGCTTGTGAGTTCCTAAGGTCCCAAGAGTGATGCTGTCTGAAGTTCAGCTCCTGGTAGGGTCACCCAGGCCAGTAAGGTAAAGGGGGAGGGTCCAGACAAAGAGCGATCCCACCAAGACTTCCATGGCGGAGTTGGCGGAAGATGATGACACATCACAATGACAGGGAAGACGGAGGAAGATTGCAGCTGTGAAGGGGCATTGCATACCACTGGAGCCTGACCCCGATCTGTTAAGGAATGTATGGTGGCTGTCTGTGCAACAGTCTCCCTATATGGAAGCTTTGGTAAGGCAAGGGTTAAAGGCAACACCCAGGCAAGGATGAGTGCGGTGGTGGTGTGGTCAAACCTAGACAAGGGGGACTGGAGGAAATCTTGCTTACTGCAGACAGATAGGTGAGGATGACTCTGGCAGTGTTTAATCAACCTAGAAGAATACACTGTAGCTTCCCTTCACACAGTAGATGGTGCCAGAGACGGCCAGCATAGCTTGCTAAATGACGCTTTAAAAAGTCAAGTTTCCACACATCACTCAACTTCTTCCCATTTACACGTTATCCAGCAACTTTTGCATCGTGACAGTACACGCAGGTAATACCAGTTTCGGTATTGTACATAAATATTTCCTGAAGCTGCAGGCTCCTGACCTCACATGAGCTTTTGGTGTAGCAGTTTCTGCTGTTTCATTAGGCCATTCTGGTTTAAATGAACTAGCACTTCTCTGGCGCTTCACGCCCTTTTGCTTCTTTGGAATTCAACATAGCGAATCAATAATTTCTTCAATAAAAACAGTATTATATATAAAACAGTATTATAAATAAAAAAGCCAGTTCTAAAATCAGCAGACAAATCATCGCAAACTCCCTGTTGTTATCACCGTCCGCATCAGAAACTGGACAAGGAACGGTGATTGTGTACGATCATGAAATATACGAAACATACCAACGAGGCTGAGAGTGACAACCTTTTGTGTGCAGTTTAAGTTCCTTTGTGTGCTAGTAGCAAAAGATGTGTGTGTGTGCACACATGCACACACCTTAGAGGGAACATTGATTGTAAAGAGTGTTTGCGTTGTGGGTCCAGTTATTCTAATTAATTTATTATCAGTGACAACACCCACTTTAAACAAAGTCACCAACTGTCATTCTCTGGTAAGGGAATCTGCCCTAATATCCTGGATTAAGTCCTGTAGCGGTCAGCGAGTAGTGAAAGGGATAGGATTGTGAGGTCAAGAAGCCTCTCAGAATATGTGGATCTCAGTTCAGCCTCTACAGCCACCTGAAGACCCACCAGTAGACAATCCTTCAGGAGAACATTATATTCAACTCGAGTGATCTTACTACCAGTGGGTGCTGGGCCACCTTTTCTGTTGGGATTTTGTGGAGGGATATATATTTGCTGTAAACTATGCATTTTTAATTTAAATGTTATAGATAGTTTCTGATGCTTCCACATGCAGCTCCCTCCTAATGATTCCCATTCATTTAAAATTTTAAGTAGATTCAATTAAGAATTAAATAAAACAATTTTTCCATGTACTCTGTGACCAGAATTTTATATCATATTGTTACATTTTTAGACCTTTATTTTATCCTGAGCCTGTCAATCTTTTTTGCTAGTTTTGTTCTGAATGTCTTGTGTAGTTTTGTACAGTACTTGTAAATCAAGAAAGATGTGCTCTGACTTTGTGATCAGTGACTCATTGTAAGTGGCGGCTAACCAAATTGACATTATAATCTGTCTTGCATCAGATAGATGGAGATGGTAGAACAATTGTATAGATTTGTTTGTGGAGATGTTTAAAAATATGGTACCTAGTAGAAGTGGTGATTGAGCTGTGCCATTTGATGCAAAGTGACACAGCCAACTTATTGATTGACAGTAGGACTGTGGAGATTAATACTTAGCTTCAATGCTATCAGATCTCCAGGTGCCCTTTGCAAGGATTAGTCCTTCTTGACTTTACAGCTAAATGAGACATGGACGAGGAGGGTGGACTTGACTGCTAACTAATATTTCAATGTCATCTATTCATGTTAATAGAAAGAGACTTGAAACGGAGTAAGCTGATGTTACAACCTGTCGATTTATTATTTATTTATTGAGATACAGCACGGATCAGGCCCTCCCAGCCCTTTGAGTCATGCTGCCCAGCGATCCCCCGATTTAAGCCTAGCCTAATGACAGGACAATTAGACTACCACCCATCTTTGTCATGTGGAGTCTATGTATCCATGGGGAGGATGCACAGACTCCTTACAGATAATGTCAGAATTGAACTCTGAACTCTCAACGCCCTGAGCTATAGTAGCACAGTGCCCCTTTTGGCTAGCTGGCTGGTTGGGTTGGGCCCTATTTTTAGCAAATGGAGTATACTGTCTTGGAAAATTGACTTTTAAAAAAAATGAACATATTGTTTCCCCTAATCAGGCTACACATCCTCTCCATGGAAGTATTACTCTAGCGAACAAGTAACTTTTCATATTAAAGCAATGGATAGTAGATTAATATCTAACCATCCATACCAAATTGTCATTTTTCTAAGATGACAACTAAACAAAGTTCAAGGTGAATTTATTATCAAAGTACATATATGGTACAATATGCTACCTTGAATCTCACTTTTGTAGGCATTTACAAGGAAAAAAAGGAATACGATAGACTTTTACAAAAAACGGTATATAATCAAAGACTGGCCAACACCAATGTGCAAAAAGAAGACAAACTGTGCAATTAAAAATAATACTGAAAACATGAGTTTTCAAAGAAGAGTCCTTGAAAGTGAGTCTGTAGAATCAGTTCAGAGTAGTGGTGAGTAAAGTTGTTCCTGAACCTGATACTGTGAGACCTAAGATTTTCATACCTCTTACCTGATGGTAGTAGCAGGAAGAGGGCGGGGTTTCTCGATGGACATTACTGAATGGTACTACTTGAAAGGTAGTAGACTGTATCGGGTTGTTGCTTGCCATAAAGCCGACAATATTCCGGTATCCATTAAGCCAGCATTGTATCTCAGGACCTGGCTGGAGGATATTCTACATCCTATCAAAGTACTGGTTCTTGTGGGGTCAGGTAGCTCATATTTTAGTTTCATTCTTAAAATGCGCTGTTTTAAAATTCTGCCTCTGATCATTGAATTAATTGCATTGTAAACAGTGAAGCAAATCATTCAAATAGTTCAGAATTTAGCATGCCATCTATCCAGATTTTGGGTATGTGTGTGATTGAATGGCTTAATTAAACTGTTGAGCAATCTGATTATCTGAATGCAAAATAATGGTTTGGTGGTAGAAGACAAGCTGAGTGTTTTAGCAGTATGTCCTCCAGGCATTGAGCAAATTGGATCTTTATGAGCCAGATTTTTTGTTAAAACTAATATTGTATGAAAATTAATGATATGTAAAACCCTTGTATGCATACACATTCATACAATTAGTACTTTATCATTGAAAGATACACGAATCTAATTGAGGTGTCATTGTTCCACAGATTTTTAAAGTCATAATATAATTTGTAGATGTACTGTATGTCTAATAATTGATGCCCATTTTCCCGATTTTGATAATTTATCAACAGCAACTTTGGCACCATTGAAAAGATAACACATGACCAATCTCAGCATGACAAAGCCATCCTCAGTAATATTTAGAGGCCAGTTGCTAGATTGGGTGACCTGCCTTATGGATTAGTCAATGATATTTGACTAACAGTGTGAAGTTGTATCTATTATCCAGCAATGTATCTTTTGCCAGCGTGTCTTCCTTAGTTTTGATCCGTTGTCAGGGCAAAAATTGGGAGAACAATGGTATGTGGGACAAAATAATATTCTGTTTCATGGAACTTTGCTTGGAGGAAGCAAGGGCATGTGTTAACATAGAGGTAATAGTTAATGCCTATGAAAATAATGGCAAATAATTTTATTGTTCTTGCTCAAAGTTGAGCTAAGAGTTGTATATATACTCAGTGGCTATCATATTAGGTACCTCCTATACGTAATAAATTGGCCACTGACTGTAAGTTTGTAGTCTTCTGCTGCTGTAGCTCACCTACCTTAAGGTTTGACGTGTTGTGCTTTCAGAGATGCTCTTCTGCACCCACTGTTGAATGCTTGATTATTTGGGTTACTGTCACCTCCCTCTCAGCTTGAACCAGTCTGGACATTTTCCTATAATCTCTCTCATTAACAAGGCATTTTTACCCACAGAAGTGCCACTCACTGGATGTTTTTTTTTGTTTTTCACAACATTCCCTGTAATCTCTAGAGACTGTTATGTGCGAAAATCCCAGGATACAGCAGTTTCTGAGATGCTTAACCCATCCTGCCTGGCACCAGCAATCATTCCACAGTCAAAGTCAACTCTTCCCCATTCTGATGTTTGCTCTGCATAACTGAACCTCTTGATCCTGTCTGTATGCTTTTATGCATTGAACTACTGCCACTTGATTGACTGATTAGATGTTTGAATTTACGAGCAGATGCACAGGTGTACCTAATGAATAGACCACAAAGTGTATATTGAAAATCTGACAGAAAATGTCATATATATCTATATGAGCACGCCATGCCATATGTTTTGTGGTGTAACATGATATTCTGGAAAAATTTTGGGTCCTAAATAAAACAGGGAGAGAAACTGCTTTTAATTGTTCCACAAACTAAACATTCTGGGAGCTTGTGGGTAATGGACTTTCATAAATATTCAGGAACATCCACTTCTATCTTCTGATGGTAGATTTGAAATGTGCATTGTACCAGCTATAGTACATATAATAAATACATAAATATGTTCATATTTAGCTTTCTAAAGATTGCTTTATTATTCAGTAAATGAAAATATTCTCTACCCTTCTGTCACAGGTGGAAGTCAAGCCATATGTCCTTGATGATCAGATGTGTGATGAATGCCAGGGTGCCCGTTGTGGAGGGAAGTTTGCTCCTTTCTTCTGTGCCAATGTTACCTGTTTGCAGTATTACTGTGAATACTGCTGGGCAAGCATACATTCACGTGCTGGTAGGGAATTTCACAAGCCTCTTGTGAAGGAAGGAGGCGATCGCCCACGTCACGTCCCATTCCGCTGGAGCTGAAGCGTCTTAAAGTCTGCGAACACGTACTGGAGAGGAGAGCGCTGCCTCAGGGCTGAGAGGGTTCTGGAAATTGGTGCATTCTTCCTCGGATAAAGAATGTTTGTTTTTGTTTTTTTTTGAAGTCACATTACTGAACTTGTCCAAGATTGTCTGGTATATAAAAATTTCAGAGTATCTGTACTGAATCTGCACTTTGGCTCTCAAACATTTGCTTGGTACCTTTTTTGTTTTGTATGGAACTTTGCATTGTGATTTAGGAGCTGTAGCTGATAAAACATCAGCCACTGTCAGGTTGACGCTCACGTAACTGTTTCCCATGACAGGAGCATGCACTTATTTTCAGAAACTTAGACTTGCCCCTAGAAGACTTACCAAAGGTAACACACTGTAGGTGGCATATGTAGCAAAGCATTCTTCTCAAATATTCAGCAATTATACATTTTGGATCATTTAGTATACTAGTTACCCTAAAACAAGCCTTTTTTTGCTCTCCATTTTGACTTGCAAGAATAATACCTCATAAGCTCAATTTGATTTTGCTGGGGTTTTTGGTTAGGTCTTTCTTAGTGTTATGTAAATGTATGCTGCAATAGCTTTTGCTGCTAAATAAACGGTATTGCAGATATCATAGTACTTTATCAGGCTAGGGTTATAAATAATTGTGGAGCATAATGCTGTCAGGAAAAAATGCAGTATAGCATGGAGAAAGCTCCAGAGGAAGGTCAGTAGTTTTGACTGCATGTTTACTTAACCAGGTTGCTGCATGCAATAAATTTTGTGTATCATGTCTCTTATATCTGCTGACAACCTGCCCACCAGTGCACAAAATAATAATGTAGGCTACAAAGAAATTTCAATGTGAGAGAATTGGTTAATAACTGGAGGAAGGCATGCCTCAATGTAAATGCTTATGGAGCTTGAATCTGTGTCCATCAAAGCATTAAGGATATCACAAATACTTATAGATGTAGGATATCTTGAAGTTATGTTGATGGTAGGTGAAGTACTCTGCGGTGATCACTTATAGTGCAATTTTTATATAGTAAGGTGATTATGTATAGTACTGTGATTTAAAAGTAACCGTTGTAATGTCTGACATAGAAGTGATGCTTCATAATCAGTGTATTAAACAAAGTGAGCTCAGTTTAAAAAAAATATTCTGCTGCTTGCACCATTTATATAGCTTCAGACCTGGTCCAGAAAACCAAAGAGCTCATACACTACCAATATATTTGTCAGACTGACAAGTAGGCACATTAGGAGAGGAAACTAATGCTAAAGAATTGTCTGCACAAAAGTCAAAATGGAGATGTCTGCTTTCTGGTTCAGAATAAACTCCCCAAATCCCTGAGTATATCCTGCAAAGCTTGAATTCTAATAAGATCTGCTAACTAGTGGACATTTTTTAGCATGTACAGTGGGGCTGCAGATTTCAACCAAACACAGGCTAAGTGTACCAATAGTGGGGGTTTGTACACAGTGACCTTCAGCAGCTCTGGGGACAATCTGACTGGATATGACACCGCATAGTAGATTTGATACTAATTGTTGAGTCATTTGTGTGTTGTGATGTCTGTTTGTGTCCAGTAAGTCTTTATTTTCTTTTTTTAGTTTATTTTTTTCAGTGTTTAGTTGCAAGTATTGGCATTGAAATTGATTTTTTTTTCGAAAAAGAAGAAATTACTTTTTTACTGGTAAATTGCTTATTATCCCTTTGGAGGTTAACTTCTGGGCTTTTTGTGATATTGCTTTCTTGCCCAGGTATGTTTTTCTATATGTTTTTTCATTATCTGTATAAGACATTTGTTATGCACTACTTTTTGTATCTGGACAGTTTTCAACAGTCAGCTGATTTTTTAAGGCGTGCTTTCTGACTGACATGATCTTTTGCAATACCTCAATTTTGAAATATAGGAAAGAAATTGATATTTTCTAAGTAAGTTTATTCTAAAAATATATATTAATTTAATTCTGCAAGGAAATGATTTAACAGATGGGTAATTTTATTTTTTTCATGCTTATTTGCTTTTTTGGAAACTGAAGGAGCTAGAGCTTTATAACTTTAATATGGAGAATTGTAGTTAGCTACAGTACATGACTTTAAAGAAATTCTACCTAAATGTGGAAAAGTGAACATTTATAAACCGTTTTCCCCTTCTTAATATAATTTAATGTATGAATTTGAAAGCTGGAATGTAAAGAAATAGTTTAAAAATGGCTTAGAATAGACACATCTCCATTGGTGCTGGAAGCTGTTAGAAGAAAGTGAAATAAAAAAAAAATCACTTAATTTGTATATTTATCATTAATCCTTTAAGTACGACTGACCAGAATTGTGAAAGAATTCTTCTGTTCATGTTATTTTTGTATGGATATCTTTTTATGTTAAGTTATAACATGCCCCAATTTGTTTACTTGTTAATGAATATAAATGAGGTCCTTCAGATTGAGAATGTTATTTCTAAGGTGTTCAAATTGTAACTTGATTAAGAGCCCCTTGGTGCAACAGGTCCATGTGTGGCCTTCTCTTGATATTGGAGACTTGAATTAGTCAATTTTGAAGGCTAACTTAACCTCAACTCTTTGTTGTAATGTGCAATACTGTTTGTACTGTTTGTAAAAAAAAATCAAAAGCATAAATCTTTATTGAAGATTTATTTTCATTGCAAACTTTAGACATTGCGATTCACTAAATCATTTTTCTACTGTCAAATGTGTAACTTTTCTTCATGCTAGTATTTTTTCAATAGTAATGTAGCCTTTGTACTGATACAGATATTCATTGTTATTTTTAGAGAGATTTTTGCTAAAACCAGAGGATTTAAACATATTTACATATTTTTCATTTTTATTTTAGTTATTTTTCTTTACAGACTGCTTTTCTCACCATAATAGTCATTTCTGGGAGAGACTTTCATATCTGGTCAATGTCCAATATTATTTTGTATTTTTACTTGGAATAAATTAATTTTATGATGCTAATTCTTTAAAGTTTTATTTTCAGTTTTGTTATTTTTTTGGAGCTGAAACATTTGTAATATTGTTACTAAAGTGTCTAGTTTTGAAATGCAAAGCTTCATGTATTAACTTGCTGAAGTGGTTTACAGTAGTGTGGTAATGACAAACGGCTGACAATGTAGAGTGATTGATGTAATTGAATGAATGGGCAATAAAACGATCAGAATGGAGCAGACAAAATGTTGTGCTATTGTCAAAGGAGACTGGGGCAGGGGGTGGGGAGGGGGTGTGTGGGCATTGGTGGTCGTGTGCGAAACCTTTAGTTGTATGTGGGGAGTCTATCTGTCTTGCTGAGTGATAAGGCATGGATTTTTGGAGATGGGAAATGCCTTTTTTTTGTAAGGCTGGATTTTTTGCAGCAACCACTTTTTGTACTGCTTTGTAGATCCACTTGATCTTCTTTCTGTTACTAACCTATCTTTTCCTCTCATTCTCAGTTAGTTGCTACAGAGTTGAAAATATGCCACCAAGTATTTATAAGTGCAAGTGATTACTATATACCCCAAATGGGTAGCTAGCCAGAAATTGTAGGTAAATGTGAAAATTCTGCAATTTTTTTTGCACAAAATTCATAGCTAATGCACCACTTTTAGTATTGAGTACATTCACGAAGGTGCTACTATTTAAAAAAATAGCCAAACTTTTCTGGATGTAGTTGTATTGGGGTATACAGTACAAGTATTTGTAACTTTGCTGTTAAATAATGGAAAACATTTTTAGAGTGTTCAAAGCTAGGATGTCTGTTTGTTTCTAAACAAACTACTAATTTTAAATGTATCTTTTACTGTTCTCCTAGATTGTTTAGCTAGTACTCTTAACACAACATATACATTTTGGCTTGGACTAATGCTTGTACGGAACTGCAGTACTGTGACTAAACATGGAGCTCAATCAATGCTGCTACTGCTTACCAATGCTTAAGTTTGTAGTTTGGACTTTAATTTTTCTGTACTAACAAGTAAACATTATTAAACTTAGTTGTATGAAGCAGTAACATTTGTCATGATTTTGCATGATCATTGACGAGTGTTAGAATGATCTGCAGCTGTTATTAAAACCACAAAAGCCTCTTATAGCCTAATTGGCTGAAAGCTCTTGTGTGCAAAATATCTTGGGTCCGTGAACATTGAACTTGCAAAACAGCACCATCTACAGGCAATACTCAACTATTGAATTCTCTGCGTTGATTATAGTTCTGCTGTGCTTAATATATGGAATTTACTCGGAACATCAAATTTAAACTGGCCAGTTTAATAGACAATTGTTAATAAACTATCAAGCACAATGGCAAACTTATAATTTCTCAATAAAGTGACTTACAAATACTGTTTCCAGTTCCAGTGAATGCTAGTGGCTTAATTGGCTCTGCACAAATCACTCTTCCCTTGTGTAAGAGTTATTTTTCTCAAATTCATCAGCTTCCTGCAATCATAAAGTTGTGAACTTGAAACAAACTTGCATAATACATCGTCCTTGAGAAATGATATAGATATTACTATCACATTTTCAATGTAGTTAATTGTCATGTTGCATTTACATGGTAAGAATTCACACTTTGAAGTTTGCACACTAAGGAACAGAAACTATTAATATAATTTTTAAAATTTCACTAACTACACATTTCTGCTATACTTTGTTAGAATTATGTCTAAATGGCTCTTAGTCTACTGAGCAATGAGCAGTAGAAAGCAAAGAAAGAGGTTTCATCAGTGTACTCATGATTACTGCAGAGTGTAACGCTTTTATTGGCCATTCACGTTCAAACTCAAAGGACACACTTAAGACAAAATGTGAATTTAGTTAGAGGTAGGTCTACTGGATTGAGGCCATAAATATAGAGCCCATACAAATAATCTAAACAAAACTTGTTGTATTGGATTATTTCCTTCACTTTTCTGCTCTAATTTCTCTGCCCTCCCCACCTCAAATAAAACCACTGAACTGTGAGCATCAGTGCAAAATACTTCTATCCAAGGCTGGCACTTTTGAGTAATCAATTCCAACAACAAATGAAAAAGAATGTTAAAAATTGATTATGTTTGCGTGTGATTGAATAGCACAAATGTACTTTGGCTGTACCGAACTGTATACTATATTCAGACATTCATAATAAAAGTCCACCTGAAGGACTTGAGCTGTGGTCATTTCCTTCAATCAATAACTCATTGTAAATTCCCTTTGTTTTGAATAGTTGCCCTTCATTACTAAACTATATTGGATGCAAAGTTAAGATAAATATTATTCCAAGCACCTGTTCCTTTCAATAATTATTTTATTTTTACTTTCCTCTTTGACCTTTGTATTCATCTACGTATGCTGCACAATGATTCTTCTACATGCAAAAAAACCATCAAACTGCTAAGCTGTTCCTTCCCAATTGAGAAGCCATTAGGTTATTTGGGCTTGGCAATACCAATGATTAATAAGTGGTAACTGCTATCCATTAACTCCTGAACTGACATTACAGCCCAAAATATTTCAGGGATTAAAAAACACACAATCCTTCACAATTAAAAAAAAATCACCTTTATCCTTAGTTCTGTTACCAATTCTCCCATCTGTGTATTTTGACCTATCTGAACTTCATCTCTCAGATATAGTAAATGATGAATTGGACTTGCCCATTCAGGGGTAGATTTTGTACATTTCCTATTCAAAGAACTTGTGTTCACTAATTGGTGACTGTATAATCAATTGGTAATACCCACATGATTTCAGAACATTTTTGGATAAACTTGAAGAATAATCTGAGTGGTAGAAGCATGACCTCATTATCCTGGACTTCCATGGAATAGGGTCTCCTGCAAAGATCTGTATGTAGGCAGCTGAAGACCGAATCCAAACAACTGAAATGAGGTAAGAATAATGGATATTATATATTTTCCAAAAGAATTAGTGTTGCCCTTTTTTGATTGAATGATAATTAAATATTGCTACAAGATAGCATTTTTCCATTAAATCAAAATTCCACATTTTTATGACTTGCAATCTTCCTTTTCCAAAATACCATTTTTCATTGTTGGTACAAGTCCAGTAATTTGAATGAACTCCAGTGCTTTGTGATTGTACATTGTTATTTTTTGGAGTCAAGACTAAATGTAGATGAATTTCTTCCCATTTATAAGTTATATATTCTGTTCATTCTTCAATCTAACACTTTAAAATGTAGATTTTATATTGCTTAGCTAGTGGCAACTCCAGAAATAATAAGGCAGAATGACAGAGCAGTTTTTTAAAAAAAAACAGTAACACAAATTAAAGAGCAGGGCAATGGAGGAATAGACATCAGCAGGATGATGAAGTCACAATTTGCAAACTCAATTTAAATACCTATACAGGAAGGTTGACATAAAGTGACCAGATGTAACTTTCTTAAATGTGTAGTATTGATTGGAATAGTATTTAAATAAAATATTTAAACAAAAAACATTAGCTGATAAGGTAATAGACCCCTCTATAGCACAAAAAAGTTGTCTGAGGAAGTCTACTGTTCAGGTAGCATCTGTGAAGGGTTCACGTTTCAGGTCAGGACCCTTCATCTGGATAGAGTACAGGGGAAAGATGGGCAATATAAAGAGGTACGAGTGGGGCAAGAAATGGCAAATAATTGGTAGATCCAAATAAGGAGTTGATTTTATTGTTTTTGTCAGATCCTTTGATATCATGGAGATATTCAACTAACAATAATTTCAAAACATAGGTAACTCTAATCTGTTGAAGATTTGTTTATAAATAACAATAATTTTCTATACTGTACATTATGCATGGACTTTGGGCTCCATCATGATCTCATTGGATCTCCACAAATCACTCACCAAGTGAACAGAAAAATGTTTACTTATCTGTCACTCCCTCTGTTGCACGTTTTCAAACCCAAAAACAAAAAGGTTATTTAAAAGCAGCTTGTTTTAAACATTCACAGGTACCAATTAAAAGCACTTTCCTTTCTGACATATTACTTACAGTAAAGTTTAATTTGAAGTTATGACAATTTAAATTTTGTTCCTTCCCACACATCTAGAGAGAACAAGTAATTTAAATCTTGTTGCAAAAGTGAAGTTAGAGCTTTGCACTCATTGTTTAAAACAAACACACCGATCCTGCCAAAGCACTTAATAGGATTTTTTTTTCCGTTTTGTGAAATTTGACTTTTAAGCAACCTTCTGTCCAAACTTTTTTTTTAAATATAAAGTTGTTGTTTAAAGCACTTAAGTAACTAAACCCTTCATCAATGTGCATAATAGAGCCAAGGAAACAAGAATGTAGTTTTGAGAAGTTGAACAGTATGTGGATTCTACCACTATAAGAAATAAGTTGTCAAGATCAGCATATTAAAACATATTCCAGCTCATATGGAGTTACAAAACCAGACTGCATTAAAACTATAATAATTAATGTCTTGAATGAAAGCAGTGGAGGAAGATGGTCGGCAAATAACAGTATCAACAGCTTTGCTCTTCATTAACTTCAGTGATCTCAGAATACAGACATCAGATTGAGTTTTAACTTAGTGTTCCCCTGGAAAACTCTTAATACTCTTATCAAGGTTACAGTTGGGAAAGACAGCAGAGCACCACACCCTAATTCAAGTCATTATCTTTGAAAGGGGAAGGAAGGAAATTAAAATATGTAAAAGAGTAATTAAAATAAGTAAAAAATTAAAAATGAGAAATGTTCAAGTCTAAAATCATCAATAGCAGCCTCCCTTTAATTTTGTTTGAATGCACTAATAACAGAATTACATTGGACTGCCCAAAGATTGAGGCTTAAGGATTTTCAAATTAATAACTACTGAAAGGAATGTCTGTGAATGCATTTTTTAAAACTTTTGAACACTGTAGCATCCTGATCTAGAATATCATGAATTTAGGCCATTTCTTCAAATTGTACATTCAACACTAATGCAAGTTGCCACATCACAGCTTTAACATCAGATGGCTATCCCCTGCACTGCACTAATCAGTGTCTTAATCATACCCAGTCAATTCCCACATTTCTATTCTGGTTCCTTTTTTTCCTTCTTCAGAACCATACCCTCCGTCTTTTCCTTTCCTTTCCTGTGCGGTTTCCACTGCTTTCAAAGCAAAGCCACAAGCACTGCATGTTATGTTTTCAGGATTCATCAGGCTTTACTATAAGTTTCTCTCTGGAGCTGTTGCCTGAATATTAGCATTTTGTTTTATATTTTGGCCCTTCATATACAGTACTCATCTTCTCCCATTCCAAATTATTATATATAACAGAATGCAAAACAGTTATAATGGAAAAATAGAAACAGTTGGAAAAACAAAGGTTACGTGGGTGAAATATTTGCTTGTACTAGTTCCAGTTTGTCATCTTATAAGAGCATAAGAAATAGCAGCGGGGTAGGCCACCTGGCCCATTCAGACTGCTCTGCCATTTCAATAAGATCATGGCTGATATGGTCCTAGACAGAGAATTCCACAGATTCACTAAACACAAAATAACCTGCAGATGCTGGGGTCAAAGCAACACTCACGACACGCTGGAGGAACTCAGCAGGTCAGGCAGCATCTGTGGAAACATCGACCGATCTTTTCCACGGATGCTGCCAGACCTGCTGAGTTCCTCCAGCATGTTGTGAGTGTTGCTCCACAGATTAACTACTCTCTGGGAAAGGCCATTTCTCCTCATCTGTCCTGAATATATTCCCTCAAACCTTAAGCTATGTCCCCTAGTTCTAGTCTGACTTGCCAGTGGAAACAGCTTTATAGTTTCTATTTTTATCCCTTTCATAATTTTACATGTACAAGATCCCTCTCATTCTTCTTATTTCCAGCACTAATAGTCCCAGGTGACACAATCTCTACACTCCTTCCAAAGTCAATATATCATTCATTAAATAAGGAGCCCAGAATTAGAAGTCCCCATTACCTTGATGAATGTAACATTCAGTGAAATTTGGGCTCTGACCTTGATCCATTACACAGTTAATACAAAAGCCCATGATACAGGATCTTCCTGATAAGATCCTTAACTTGAAAAGCTATTTGATTCTCTCTTCACAGATGCTGTCTAACCTTGTATTTCCTGCATTTTATTTCTTCTAACCTTAAAGGAAGTCAGTGTCATAATCTTCCTCACTGAATAATGAATGACAGCACGAGTTTATTAATTCCATCATGGGCTCGCTGAAGTAATAGATGTAAATTACTTTAACATTAGAGAATAATCAACACATTGAAAAATTCACAGAATTAAATCTTTCAATTGATTTTTATTTTTGACCCAAGGAATGCCATGAATTATAGAGGTTTCAGAAATTTTATTTCAACTCAAGTACAAAGTTATTTCTATTTAACAACTACAGTTATAGATCTGCAAGTAAACTGAAAGCCATCACTAATAGGCAGCAAAAAAAAAAAAAAAAAAAAAATCAGTCATTTTCCACTATGGAAAAAGTGGAGGTGGTCTACATTTTAAATTGATTCTGGTTGTGCACTTGTATACAGCAAATTGCTGTATCATACTGTGTAACAATACAGGAAAATGTTTTCCTACAGGAAAATGTTTTACTACAGGAAAATGTTTTCCTACAGGAAAATGTTTTCCTTAAGAACATTTTTTTCTGTACCCTAAGACACTGAAAAACGTTGCTTCAAGTATAACTGTGCTGAATAAATGTCTAATGCAAAACTGTGCAAACTAAGCAGGGTAACTATTTGCTCTACCTTTTCTGAACCATTGATTTCCAAAATATCCTTATGCTTGCTCTTTTCAATTGCCTGTATTTACACATTATTCTCAACATTTCTTTGTCTCCAAAACTTGCTGAATATCAGCAGAAAAATTTATGAAAGGCTCATGGCTTTGTTGAGATTATCCAAGTAATTTTACTTCAGAGAATGCATGAAATTATCTAAATTATATTCTGTGTCATATTGTTGTTGATCCCAGAGTTCTCCAAGGTTTTCCAAGATTGCCTTCACAGATGACTTCTCTGTGGAACCAGATCCCTTATTTTCTTGGCCATCCTGAAAGTAAAAAGTGTAATCAGAAATAGAGGTATTTTGCATAATCAAAATCACAAATCAACTTTAACATAAACAATAACCTGCATTTCCCCCAAACAGCCCAAGGTGATGAAATTAAAAGCAATATTACTTAAATTATGTTCCATAACAAATCTTGGCTAGAGCTGAAGCACTTGCTACAAACAGTATGCTGATCACCAGATTGCAATTTAGATGGCAGTCACTAAGGAGGCAACTCATTTTGTTTTAAACCGTGCCCATGGTCTGCTCTTTTATCAAATTACTGTTTTGCTTTTCACTGTTGTAACTATATGTTATAATTATGTGGTTTTGTCAGTTTTAGTCTTAGTTTGTCCTGTGTTCTTGTGATATCATTCTGCAGGAACGTTTGTATCATTTTTTTTGATGTATGCATTTCTAAATGACAATAAATGAGGACTGAATGTCCTCATAATCTAACTCCCCAGTCTGACAGTTATTATATGCATAATACTATCTGAGCAGTAGCAACTGACAGTAGATTTTCTACATAAAAGTATACCACCTTTTGTGATTCACATAATATTGTGACATTCTCATAATTACATTAATTCAAAACTGTCCAATGCCTTTGAGGAAAGTAAAGTGCCCAAATTTTTTCCACACACAATAAACCAATATTTTCTCTAAACATACAATTTATGACACTCCTACTCATGTTCATTTGAGGGAGAATGAATAAGGGTGCGATTTTAAAATTACAAATTCTTAGTGGTTTTAGATGGTGAATATTTTGAAAAAGCTACTTCAGCTTTATTGAAAATGGTGATAAGATACAAGAACACTAAAGCTGTGGTTAACTACCTTGTCAGAGTTTCAGAGTCTCCATCAGGGTAACACTATCACATTCTAGATTTTAACCCCTTTCCACATTTACAACAGATAGATTGATGGAAAAGGAAAACAGATATTCCTTTCACTTGAACCAAATCATTTGGGGAAAAAAAACAGCAAAAATACTGTTCATCCTAGTGGAGGCTAGAATTTACAGGCTCCTCAATATAAAGGTCTTGAGTGATGTCATCAATGGGAATATTGAGAGTGAGAGTTAGCCCACAACTCCAATATGCAAGGCAGGCCATTGCATGCACAAAAACTTACTTAACTAAATGGAAAGATTTGATATTAGTTTCCTTTGAATTCACTGAGTCCACAAACATTAAAGAAAGACAGCATTAAACTAGTATATAGGTAACAATGTTAACGGCTTAAAAGATCTCCAAGCATTAGATGATTTGTTTTGGAAATTCATACTCTTGAATGAATGGTTGATTAGGACTAAGTGCAAGCACATTATAGACCAATGTGACATTACAGCACTTGCCTTTCTAGAACTGCTTCATTATGCACAGGGAACCACACTTAAGCACAAGCTAATATGACAGATCTCCATACCAGTGGTAAAATTAATTTTGATACAAGACTGATATTGCAAATAAACCTAATAATTCTTGACAAGTTTTCTTTTGCCTTTAAACTAATAAAAGTAAAAGATGTTTGGAGAAAATTTAATAATTTTTCAACTTTACCTTATCAAGAGTGAATAAATCCAGAAGCTGATCTGTTCCCATGCTCTGCAAACTTGCATTCTCTTGACTAATAATTGTATTTGCAATGCTCATTTTAAACTTCTGCAATCCCATAATTTTTTCTTCCAATGTTCCTCTTGTTATTAATCGGTAAATATTAACAACACGTTTCTGGGGAGATAAAGAAAAATGTTTAGGTTATCAAGTTAATCACTTTTCATCCTACACTGACATGCACCATGTCTTCAATGTTTCATTTCTATTTGCTTTACACTAGGGGTCGCCAACCTGTCGATCGCGATTGACTGGTCGATCTTTGAGACTTTCCCAGTAGATCCCAAAAAAAAATCAAAACAGATACTGTTGTAATGTGAGCATTATAAAAGTAATACTAATTAGGATAATGGTAATATAGCAATACTTTTGCTACAAAGCTGTTTGTAAAGAGAGATTGTTTCTGGGTTGCAGGGTTTTAGTTCCGTTCTTCCTGCCCAGTGTGCATGTGTGTAGCACACCTGCCATGAACTGCGTTTTCAGGGTAGCTTGTGCTGCATCAAAGTGACCAATTAAATTAGATACATAGTGGGGACCACTGGATAAGAGTACAGACTGTCACAAACATCAGTATATGGCACTCGCTCGTGATATCCTGATAGCATGGTGGAGGCTCCACGAAAGGTGGCAAAAACGTACAAACTCCATCCAGAATGGGAAGAGGAATTTCTATTTACCTTGGTGAAAGACAAGTGTGTATGTATGTTGTGCCACCAAACACAAGCACTGACTAAAACATAGAACATACAATAGTACAGCACAGTACAGGCCCTTCGGCCCACAATGTTGTGCCGACCCTCAAACCCTGCCTCCCATATAAGCCCCCACCTTAGATTCCTCCATATACCTGTCTAGTAGTCTCTTAAACTCCACTGGTGTATCTGCCTCTACCACTGACTCAGGCAGTGCATTCCACGCACCAACCACTCTGAGTAAAAAACCTTCCTCTAATATCCCCCTTGAACTTCCCACCCCTTACCTTAAAGCCATGTCCTCTTGTATTGAGCAGTGGTGCCCTGGGGAAGAGGCGCTGGCTATCCACTCTATCTATTCCTCTTATTATCTTGTACACCTCTATCATGTCTCCTCTCATCCTCCTTCTCTCCAAAGAGTAAAGCCCTAGCTCCCTTAATCTCTGATCATAATGCATACTTTCTAAACCAGGCAGCATCCTGGTAATTCTCCTCTGTACCCTTTCCAATGCTTCCACATCCTTCCTATAGAGGAAATCTGGAGTGGCACCACAACATCAACCACCAGAAATTTAAAGACACCTACCCCCCAAAGAGCGCAATTCGTGCCAGGAAAGTTGAGGAGCTGAAATCGGGGTTGAAGGCCCAGCAATCGTTTTTCCATAAAACATGCTGCTCAAAATAAGGCTGCTATTGAAGCATCATTTCGTGTAAGTCACCTTTTGGCTAAACACAAGAAGCCTTTTACAGATGGCGATTTATTCAAGTAAGCAATGGCTATTACCGCAGAGACCGTTTTTAATGATTTTAAAAACAAAAACGACATCACAACCGCAATACATAATATACCGCTTGGCCCTGCAACAGTGACAAGGAGGGTAGAGTCACTGTCAGAGGACGTGGATATTTTTCACTACAATTCGATGAATCCCTGGATGTAATGCAAACTGCTCAGCTTGTTGTATTTGTCAGAATGGCTTTCCAGGATTTTACAACAAAGGAGGACTTCCTCACTCTTTTGCAATTAAAGGAGAGAACGAGAGGTGAGGATATATACAATGAGTTTAAAAAATGTCAGTGAAAATGATAACCCCATTCATAAACTGGTGGCAGTTAACACTGATGGGGCCCCAGCAATGTGCAGTGTGCACGTTGGTTGTATAGCACTAAAAGTCAGTGCCTACTTCGGGTCAACTTATCTATGTGAAATTGCATTTTCACAGATGAAAAATTATTAAATCTAAGTACAGGAGCTGTCTTACTGACAGACACCTCACAGACTGTCTCAGACTGGCTGTCTGTAGTTATGAGCCAAATTTCAGGAACTAGCAGTAACTATTCAGCCCCAGTCATCACACTGAGTGCAACAGTCAAGTTTTATTCATTTATTTATCGTGTTGAAATAAAATTAAATAATGAAACTTAGAATTAAAGGTGTGAAGTATTGTAATATTCTTAAAGAAAGATATGCTAGTTAGTGTTTTCTTGTTTGAATTAATTTGAAAGTTTGACAGAAGTATTTTGTGTAATTCAAATACAATTATCCCAAATAAAAGGCCTCAAATTGGCAATACATTCTGAGCTGTTTTTTCTCTAAACGATTTAGCAGGTAGATCTTGCCTTTCACTAAGGTCGCGGTAGGGGATCTTGGGCTTAAAAAGGTTGATGACCACTACTTTACACCCTCATTTTCCTCAGCCTTTCTTCTTCAAAACCAGTGTCTTGCAGATGTTGAATTTCTCTTATGTTTGTATTGTCTGATGTACATCATTTCAACAACTAAACTGTTTTCCATCTGAGCACTTTACATGTTGTTCAGTTGCTTCCTTCAATTGTACTCAACTTACCATTTCTCTTCTTCCCTTTATTTGTTTTATGTTGGTCACCTGAAATATCTTAAAATATTGGAGACTACACCCTGAAATACTACCTGTTTTTCACAGATCCACAATAGCATGAGTGTTGTTTTTTGTTTAAAAAAAGTTAAATGTTACAAATCTTCAAAACAGGGCAATATCAGTGTTTAAAACTGCATGCAAGTGAAACAACACAACAAATTACTTTAGTCTGAATCAGCCAAACAGTAGGCCACAATAATTCGTGTAACAAATGAATGTAGGCTGAAGCCAAGTCATCAGATGTCCTCTGAAAACTATTACTATTGTTGGATTAGACTGTTTACTTGTCATTAACAATTTATGCCCGCTAGTATTTTTTATACCTACTTATATACATGTAACTGTTACGTATGTTTCCTAGTGGCCACAGAGTGTAGGGTTCCTTAAGATTGTCATTGTTTTTTTTTGGGGGGGGGGGGAAGGTACTGAATAAGCTCCCAGTAATGTGCATCTCAAATAGCCTCTGACAACCAAGTCCAGCTCCTGGCCTTCACGTGAGGTTTGTTACCAGGCCCAGTGGAACTGTTCTGACAAGAGAAAGGTTGAAGGACGAAGGAGGGTTACCGGCACCTTAAAACCAGTCGCATCAGGCAGATGGGGCCCATTAGCTGTGGTTGGGAGCTCATCTAAGAGAAGGAAAACTCTGATCTCAAACCTCTGCTGCCTAGCAGCTGTACCCGCTCATGAGTAAACTCTGAGGAAAAATTTGAAGCTGGAATCTCTAATGCAGTCCTATGTTGAGTTCATCGGTGACTGGCAACTCCTATGACATCACTGGTGTCAAATGATATCAGTGTCTGCTATTCCTTTGGATTCGCCAGCTGCATGGGCAACAGCTTGATCTCTATATCATACTGCCCTAGTTTGCGCATGACAGCTAGGACACAACATCCATGGTCGACCCTGACTAAAGGAGGCCTACCTATCTACAGTATGCACATGCATTTTTCCAGTGTGTCCTCTGTGGTTTCAGTTCTTTTTATTCTATGGAAGCTTATCCGGTTTTGCGTTATTTGAATAGGGACTATCTGATTGGTTGATTCTTATCTAGAATGTTTCTTAGCTGTGGGCATAAAAAGAGTCTACCACAAGGCCCCACCAAATTCTGCTTCTCTCCCTCCACTTACTAGACCTTGTCACTATGCGCTTTCAATTTTTTTTTGTTCTATAGCATTTAATAAAATAATTGTGAAGCAAAATGTTTAATGCCTTCCTTGACTTCCAAAAGAAACTTAAGATTAAAATCAAAATGCCGCCCTACACTAATCTTCTGATATAAAATATTGTTTCTGGAGTCAAGAACAGGAAAATTTATGTTAAATTGCAAAACTTTTAGGGAACTCTGGTGCCGGTTGACTTCATATTTAGGAAAGAAATGTGATTAATTTTTTCTGACCTACAACTTGAGTTGGAATTCAATCTTGACTGATAAAAGTAATGACACATTGTTCGTCTGTCAAAATTTATTTTAGGCTTTGATATTGTCTGGTACAAAAAAAACTTCTGTATGCTCCTGCAACTAGAATACACTTCTGCTTGCTCTTTCATCTGGTCAGGAACACCAGATCCTACAAGACCCAACATCATCTTAGCAAAAGAGGTTGATGTCAGTGCTTTAGTGTTTTAAAAATTAGGGAGGGGAATTTACAAACCAATACAGATAGATCGTATTAATGAAACATAATATAGACCCTTGTACATAGTACTTAAAAATAAATGTGGAAGAAACTCCTGAAATATTACGAATTAAACCTATCAAATTTTGCACAGCAGAATGATCAGTAGCCAATATAAGTGACAGTGTGTAACACTGGGTATGATTAGGTAGAACAGGGGTCCCCAACCTTTCTTGCACCACGGACCGGTTTAATATTGACAATATTCTTGCGGACTGGCTGACCGGGGGGGGGGGGGGGTCTTTGAGTAGGGTTAAACTCATCCCAACATGTCTTTTACAGTTAGGGTGCCAACTTTCTCACTCCTAAATAAGGGACAAAAGTAGCAGTCAAATACGGGACAGTGTTTACCCCAAGAAAGACTACCATGACCACGAAGCCTTGTGCATGCACCAGTGTGCACATGCGCGTCCGTGCCGATTTTTTTCCCCACAAATCGGTTTTGACTTAATCTTCCCGACTACACTGTACATACATTATATCTACTTTATATAGGCTGTGTATTTATCATATTATTCCTGCTTTTTCTATATGTTAGTTTTATTTTAGGTTTTATATGTTATTTGGAATGATCTGGTAGGTTATTTTTTGGGTCTGGGAATGCTCAAAAATTTTTCCCATATAAATTAATGGTAATTGCTTCTTCGCTTTACGCCATTTCGGTACAAAAGGTTTTATAGGAATGCTCTACCTTAGCAGGGGAAATACGGGACAAGGGCGGTCCTGTATGGGACAAACCAATTTAGCCCAATATACGGGATGTCCCAGCTAATACGGGACATTTGGCAACCCTATGTTCATGTTCAACAGTGCGTGACAGGGAATGAGGAAAGGTGCAGCTGACTCATATCATTTCACATCGCCAAATCATATCATTTCCTCGCGGCCCGGTAGCACATGCTTTGCGGCCCGGTGGTTGGGGACTGCTGAGGTAGAACACTAGTATTGTGTGGCCAGATCTGCTAACTCCATCTACAACAGTGGTTCCCAACCTGGGGTCCATGGACCTCTCTGTTAAAATAAAAGGTCCAGGACATAAAAAGAGTTCAGAACCCCTGATCTACAACTTTGTAGTTGATACCATTGTAGGCAGCTGTATCTCATATGATGATGAGTCAGAGTACAGGAAGAGATAGCAAGTACAGTGCATTACAATTTATCCCTCAATGTTAATGAAACAGCTGGCCATTGAGTACTGGGGGAGGGGCATACTAACTCCTGTCTATGTCAACAGTACTGATGTTGAGAACTTAAAAGTCTTTAATATCATATAAGCCTGTCCTGGCCCAACCACATAGACAACACAGTCAAGGAAGCTTACCAACACCTCTGCTTCCTCAGGAGGCTAATGAAATTTGGCATATCCTTGTCAACTACTAATTTTTACCACCAGGGAAAGCATCCAATCTACACTCATCGTGGTTTGGGATGGCAACTGCTCTTCCCATGACTGTTCTTGTGCATGTTGTAGAAATCTGCCGTTTGATTTCACTGCAAATGTTACTTAAGTTATTTGGAGACAGAGTGCGGAGCAGACGCTTCTGCCCCAGTGAGCCGTGCCACCCAGCAACCTGCCTGTTTAACCCGAGCCCAAGCAAAAGACTATTTGCAATGACCAATTGACCTACAAACCAGAACGTCTTTGGACTGTGGGAGGAAACTAGAATACCTGGAGGAAACCCATGTGCTCACGAGAAGGACATACAAACTTCTTACAGAAGACACATTCAGCAACCATCATGACCTCTTCCTTAGGCAGTTCCTTGGTCTTGAGGTTGACTTCCCTCAACTCCAACTAGATTGGCTACAAGTTGACTAGTGACTAGTAATGTCACTCAGGCATTTCACAGTAGGTGCAGTGCTCTCTCTGCTGGTTTTACTTTCTGCTAGTGAAGAGACTTAATGTACTCGGGTGCATACCTCGTTCTCCTCCTCCACATTAAGCTAACACTGGTCAGCGATTCCCACAACTCAATGACGATGTTGCTACTCTTTCCACAAAGATGCTTTGAGAATATGCTGGAAGCATTTTCCGCATGTTTTCCGGTAATCACTTTCCATGTCAAAGTTTGGTGAAGAGTGCTTGATTTAGGAATGTTCCTAGCTGCCCAGCAGAGCTGGTCAATTGTAATTAGAGCCTTATACTGTGGATGTTGGCTTAGAAGAATGTGCTGAATTGTGTTAGCATACCGACCAAAGGATTCAGAGTATTTTACAAAGACATTATTGAGCTCTCCAATGAATTTGACTTGGCTTCTGCAGGTCTCTGAAACATGCAAGAGGATGGAAATTATTTCTGTCCAAAAAACCAAGAACTTAGTGCCAGGTCTGGGGTATTCCTTCTGAATTATTTTCCTCAAATTGTCAAAGGCCTTTCTGGCACACTAGTGTGTTAATTGAATTTCATCATCTACACTAGCAGGTAACTCCTGTGAGTCACATTTTCTACAGGCTCATTGCAGACCTTTATTGTTGGCACTGTTAGTGTGCAGCAGGGTAGTTTCATGGATATTTACAACAAAGCCCATTTTGTCACATGCTTCCTAATGATACAACAATGACTAGACCAAGTATGCAAATGTCATTTACACACTGCAGTTCAAGTTACAGTGCTCTTGGTTCTGAAATGGAGCTGATGTAGAAACAGAAAACCTACAGCACAATACAGGCCCTTCGCCGACAACGCTGTGCTGAACATGTACTTACATAGAAATTACCTAGGGTTGACCATAGCCCTCTACTTTTCTAAGCTCCATGTACCTGTCCAGGGGTCTCTTAAAGGACCCTATTGTATCTGCCTCTACCATCATTGCCAGCAGTTCATTCCACACACTCACCACTCTCTGCGTAAAAAACTTGCCCCTGACACCTCCTCTGTACCTACTTCCAAGCACCTGTCTGTAAATTAGCTCTTTACTAGATGGCAGCATGGTGCTGTTTTGCTGAGAGAAAGGTTACAAAGTGTGTTGGAGAACATCCAAGATAAAGGAACCCATTTAATTACTTTGCACCAGACAAGACTGTGATGAGATTAGAACTCCAGAAACTAAAGAATCACGTACATTCATTTAGAAAGGTTTCCATCACAAGAGTGCATGAATTCAAAATAGTAGAGCATATTCTTGTTTACCAGAAGTTATAAATCAATCCTCATCAATGCCCTCCCCTTTAAAATATGGTCCTCAGAATTAATTATTGTCAACTTGGACATAAAAAACTAATCTCACAACTTAAAACCTTGTTGTGGTGAACATACATGGGATAACATTTGCACACAGTTTCAAGTGATGACTAAGCGTTAAAAGAAATTTGGAAAGTGTTAAAATTCTAGATAAAACCCAAGCACTTCCCAATAGGTTACAAAGTGCTTTACCTGTCCAATCCGATGAGCTCGATCCATTGCTTGCAAATCTCGCATAGGGTTCCAGTCATGTTCAACAAACACCACTGTATCTGCTCCAGTAAGATTAAGACCAAGGCCGCCCACATGGGTGGTTAACAGCAAAACATCTATTGAGGGGTCATTATTAAACCTAACAAAAATGCAAATAATTAATATATAATCCAAAATGCCATATTCACAACCTACGCTGAAACTTTGCACAATTAGTTGGTTACAGGCAAAAAGTAATATAATTTTAGGAATATACTAGGCCTGATTTTGGAGTAAAATGTTGACAATTCCACACGAGATTGCCAGGAATTTTCCACATAAATGTCAGCATGTGCAAACTTGAACACAGCTACTTAACAACTTTTATTCACTGAGCTCAAGTTATTTAAACAAGGTCTCAGCTAGGTAGCTCCGATTTAAAAGTTTGGTTAAATATTTATTAGTGCATGTTAACAGATCTAGCTTTTAGTTAAACACTTTTTTTTAAAAAGAACTTTAAAACATTTCCAAATGTCAGATATTTATAAAATTATTTTCTTGACAGTTCTTCGTCATTTAAGTCAACTGCTGTCAAAACTTTCTTCAGCTGCTTCATGAAGAACGTTTGTCACATTATTCCTACAAGCCATGACATACAAGGATTTACATGTGTGCAATAGGAGGAGGAATAGGTCACTCAGCTGCTCAGCCCTGCTCTGCCATTTATTTCATAAGGTCATGGCTAATCTGTTTGCAAACTTAACTTCATATTACCTTCCAATGGCACTAACTTATCTACCTTAAAAACATGCAAATACCACAGAAAACATATGATCAAACTTGAATCACTTAAGCAGTTAGGCAGAAGCATTACCAGTACAGCCATTATTATTTTTATGTACAAAATTGTTCATCATGCTTTAAGGATTCAACATTTTATAAATATTTGCTGTATAATACTAATGATCGAACAAGTTAATTTAAAAATATAATAATAACTTTAACTTGAGTGACAGTTGTTGCACACAGAATACCCAAAACCTCCACTGGTCAACCTAGAGCAACATATGCAAAACGCTGGAAGGATTCAGCACGTCAAGCAGCATCGATGGAAATCAATGTTTTGGGCCATCAGGACTGGAAAGGAAGGAGGAAGATGCCAGAATAAAAAGGTGGGAGAGGGAAAGGACCACAAGTTAGAAAGTGATAGGTGAGAGAGGCAAATGGCTGGAGGAGAAGGAACCTGATATAGAGAAGAGTGGACTGTGGGAGAAAGGGAAGATGGGCACCAGTAGAAGATAGGCAGGTGAGGGAATGGGGAAGAAAGATAACCTGGAGATATCAATGTTCATGCCATCAGTTGAGTAACCTCCAACCTGATGGCATTAACAGCAATTTCCCGAACTTCTGGTAATTTTTCCCCTTCTCCCTCTCTTCTTCTACAACTCCCCATGCTGCCTCTCTCCCATTCACCTCTTCTCAACTGCTTATCACCTCCCCCTGGTGCCCCACCTCCTATGGTCCTATCTCCTCTCCTATCAGCCCTTTCCCTCTTCCAACAATCATCTCCCAGCTTCTTACCATCCCCCTTTCCCACCCATCCACATTTCCCCTCACCTGGGTTCACCCATCACTTTCTAGCTTGTCCTCCTTCCTCTCCTCCCACATTTTTCCCCTTCCTTTCCAGTCCTGATAAAGAGTCACAACCCAAACGTTGACTGTTTATTGATGCTGCCTGACCTGCTGAGTTCCTCTAACATTTTGTGTGTTTTGCTAGATTTCCAGCATCTGCAGAATCTCTTGTCAATGACTAGCCATTCTATGTGAACCACTGAATGAAACAGTTTGTTCCATGTACCCAACAGGAGATATAGTCCAGGGTCTGGACAACAGACTCCACACATAATATTGCTGATGTAATTACATGGTCTGCCAGATTGCTAGAGATGAACTGATTCCAAACACTTATTCAGGGATTCTTTTTTGTAACTAGGCTCAAGAACGCTATGTCTTGCTCCTGAGAAACACATACTCTTTTCCAATTAGGAAGCACAGATTATAAATGCAAAATATTCTTCCTTTGCTGGAACCAAATTCTTTTCATCAATGTTGTCTCTTGTGAGGCACATGGAACTTAATCACTAAGTCATGGAAGCTCTGGACACATTCTTAGTGCAACCATTACCTGTTTGATAACTTGCCTACCTTGCCACAATGGAATGTCGTTGGCCTGCAGGAACGCTACCATCTAACCTTAAATAGGTGATACTTGGCATCTGAGGTTTGAGCAAGTCATGTTCCACAATGTCCAACATGCTCTTCAGTTGACAGAAAATGAGAACTCTGTGTTGAGCTACAACTGATTCAGTGCCATTTTCTGAGGCTGCACTGTTGCCAAGTCCACAGTCAAGAAGCAGCTTGAAGGGGGTGGGGGGGAAAAGAAAAGGATTAAAAAAATATTCAACTTAGTCTCAGAAATAATTACTTGTTAAGAGTTTGAACTCAAAGTATGAAATAAATCAAATGTCAACACAGGGGACCAGAATCTTTAATCTTTATTCTTTAAAATTCATTTGACTTGGGTAGTAAATTCTTAATGGATTTTGTTTCATGTTTAGTTTTCAAAGTAATAATGTGAGCTTGGTACTACTTGACAGAAGTACCCGATGATCAATCAAAAGAACAATTTTTGTAGCACCTAACACCCGTTTCACAAATAGTTGTGTTGGCAGGTGGTACACATATTAAATTTGAAGAGAAATATGGGAAATAGTCCAATATTCCAATGCACTACTCAAATTTCAGTAAAAGCTATTAGAATCAAGGCGGCTACATTTTTCTGCCTCTTAAAAGATAACTTGGACTATACAGTTATTGTTAATATTAGGTACACAACAGCAAAGTGTATTTTCAATACACCTTCCTCTTGATGTTCAAACTTTCCCTCACTCCTCAACAAATTAACCTGCGAGGGAGGAACCAGTTTTATATCAAGCTATTGTTATACAACTTTTAAAACAATTTGTATATGCTGAAGCTTTAAAATCAACAAACACCTGATTTTATAATTGCAAATGTAATGTAACGTAACTTATATTGATGTAGACCAATAGATGTCTCCAAGAACAATAAAATAAATGGAAAAGAAAAATGTATTATATTTGAAAGAGTACCTGTTTTAAGGCAGAGAGCTTTGGAGCATGCTGGATATCATGCAGAGATGAATTTTGAGCAGCAAGCTGCTCCTTAATATGCTGGAATTCTGGATGCTGTGAAGTCAGTACTAGTGCAGGATGATTGCAAAGTTTCCTCAAATATTGTAACGCCTGGAAGCAAAGGAATAACAAAAATATCACCTGAATTCCATTGACTGAAAATTTCCACGCACTTGTTTGTCTTCATCATCTAGAAAACAGTTTCTCTCTAATGGAAGACATTTCCTCTGCTTAAAGGGGATATAATATTATGGCTAGTTTTTAAAGAGCAAACTATATTGAGTTTATGTTTTCCTTACAGTTTATGAATTAGGTAATACTAAAGCCTAATATTGTACAGCACATGAATCTATGCGGACGCAGGGGTTTACGTGCAATTTGCTCTCACCTTATCAGTAGTTCATACTACATTTTCACTCATACAGTTTATGTTTATTATCACATTCTGGCACCTATTCTACAGCGTTTTTTTGAAAACAGTGAAACTATAAATCATCTTTTAAAATTTAGATACAGTGTGGAACATGCACTTCCAGCCCAACAAGCCACACCACAGAGCAGCCTATCAACTTAACTCAAGCCTAGTCACAGGACAATTGATGACTAATTAACCAACTAACTGGTATGTCTTTGGAAGGTAGGAGGAAATTGAAGCACCCAGAGGAAACCTGTGTGCTGAAAGGAAAGACGTACTAACTACTTACAGATGGTGTTGGAATTGAACTCTGAGCTCCGATGCCCTGAGCTGTAATAGCATCGCGCTAACTGCTATGGTACCATGACGTCTTGCTAAGCTACCATAGCACCCAGGTTTGTCTACCAGGCCTTGAGCAATTGAAATGCCTAGGATCAATACTAGAACGAAACAGTAATTACCTTGCTTTCTCCTTTAACGCTCACATTGAGCACAGGTTTTATACAGCTAGAAACAATTACCATACTCAAAACTTCAAATTCTATTTCCTCTCTATTACACTTAGATTCAAAGCACATTTACATCACCTTTAAGGAAAAAATAACCCCAGTCACTTTGCAAATAAGCAAGAAAATAAATAGGTCAAACTGAGAAGATAGAGCTTGGTCATAGAGTCATGTTTACAGGTGAACCTCAAAGGAGCAGAAAATTGTGGAAACATTTAGAAAGAACTTTGGTGTCATGGTTAAATGTCTGCTGAAAATGGAAGTGTGTACAATGGGATTAGAGTCATGAGAATGGCAAGTACAGCGATGTGAACTTTGGCATCAGAGAAGGTTACAGAGATGAAGAGTAGAGACACTATATTGTGATTTAAGCAGAAGAATGAGAACTTTAAATCTGATGGTGTACCAGACCATGCAACTCAGTGAAGATGGGATTGATAGAAAATGCAAAGTGACATTCTAACCAATACTCTGCTGAGCTCACAAATGGAGGGTAAGAGCCAGCCTGATGAAGACAGCCAAGATATGGTCAAGGGAGTATAAGGACTGTTTAAAAGACTGCTTTGAATAGGTGGATTGTACCATATTTAGGGATTCATCTTCAGATTTGAATATGCCACAGTTATCGCAGGCTGACCAGTGATGATGAGTGTATGCCAACAAGAATATACCAAACAAGTAGTCCTGGTTGAACCAGGAAGGTTCCCAGTTTACTTTGGGTGTTCAAAATCAGGTGATCCAGAATCCTACAAGAAAGTCCAGGTATGACCTATGGAAGGCCATCATAAAAGTGAAAAGTCAATTTCGAGTGAAGTTAGAAACACATGTAGATAGGATGCATTACTTCCTATTATGCAAAATCTCTAAGAGCATAAATGGCTGTGAAGCTTCACTCCTTCATCAGCTCAACAACTTCTGTACATACTTTGAAAGGGAAAATGACACTAGACCCATGGAAATCCACTCAGCATTCAGCGACACTGTAACCTTCTGTTTCAGAAGCTGATACCCAAACATACTTCAAGTTGTCAGGCCCCAACTACTGTATGTACAGAAAACCCATGCTGACCAACTGGTTGAAGTATTCAAGAACAATCTTCAACCTCTCACTATTGTGCTCTGCGGTTCCCACCTGCTTCAAAAGGGCAGCTATCATTCCTGTGTCTAAGAAGAGGAGGTGAGCTATCTCAACGACCGCTGCCTGTAACACTCACATCCACCATAATTAAGTGCTTTAAGAGGTTGGTTATAGCTAGAATTTATTTCTGCCTGAGCACTGTTGTTGATAGAATCTCAGATGCTGACAAAGCGGCCTACATAAGTGACAGGTTGGCTGGTTAAGTGGTGTCATAACAACCTCACATTCAATGTCAGCAAGACTGAGAACTGAATTTTAATTTCAAAAGGGAGAAGTTGGGGAAACACACACCAGTCCTGATTGAGTGGTCAACAGTGAAAAGGGTGAGCAGCATCAGCATTTCAGAGAATCTATCCTGGGCCCAACATACACTTGCAGTCACAAAGGCAACACCCAGAAGCTCTACCTCATTAGGAGTTTGAGGAAATTTGGTATGTCACTAAAGACTTACAAATTTATATAGGTGCATGATGGAGAGCATTCTGACTGGTAGATTCACAGCCTGGTATGGAGCCTCCAATATACACGATCACAAGAAGTTGCAGAGAGTTGTAGACTCGGGCAAAACCCTCCATACTATCGAGGACACCTTTAGAAGTAGTGCCTCAAGGAGAGAGCATTCATCAGTAAGAACCCTCACCAACCAGGACATACCCTCTTCTTGTTATTACCATTCGGATTGTGGTTCAGGGTCAAGTTCTTTGCCTCGGACATTAGTTATCTAAACGATCTATGAACCTACAAACACTAACTTATTATTCCTTTATCTCCACACTATTTATTCTTTTAATTTATAGATTTTTATACCTTTACACATTGCTTCTGCAAAACAAATTTCATGTCATACATCAGTGCTAATAAGTCTGTTTCTGAAATTGCAGAATACATAGACAAAGGAATGGATGAAAGTATCAGCAGCAGATAAGCGGAGAGGCATGGAGACAGACAGTGCTACGAAAATAGAAGCCAGTCCTGCTGATTAAAGGAGATGGAGCCAGAAACCAACATTGATTTTGGATAGGATTCTAAAGTATTGATGTCTTATTCAGCTAGACACTGATCAATGAGTGGAGTGATCTATTTTCCCAACATCAGAAGAAAGACTAAATGCCAACATTATTGGCATGGGTTCAGCCCTAAAAATACACCTGATTCCAACTGAACTAGTTGAACACATCAGTTCAGTTTCTGCCTAGTCTTCAAAATGTCTAGCCACAAACACTCTGTTTTACCATCATACTTTGCCTTCCCTTCAGCAACCTAATCATTTTATGTGTATATGTGAGTTACATAGCTTACCTTGAGTCCAAGCCTGTCTGGTAGTACTTTTCAAAAATGAAATAAAATTTGAATGTGCAAATTCATAATTTATAATAAGATCTAATACCTCATCTTTTAAATCATAAATACATCACATGTGGTTATTAGATGTTAGGACATAAAAACCTTTGATGTGTAATTTCAAACGTTTTGAGCTTCTACAATTTCCAGCAATTTAGTAAACCAGAACTAACCAATAATAAAAACTGGCAAAACTTCAAGCATTTAGCTTTCTTTCTTTCAAAAATGGAGCAATCTCATATTAACCTCAAACACAACTGGTGTCAAGAGCTTTACAAAACTCTCAAAATATATTTACCTGAAATACATGTCCAGTGGCTTTGAGTTTAGGTTTCTCATTTTCTTCTGCAACTGTACTTGACGATATAGTTTCTTCAACATCACACTTAGCACGAGATTTGGCAAAATCTTCATACAGTTGTATCTAGAATTAAAAAATTCAGCCACCTCAATAATCACAGGAAGAAACAAAATCTTTCCTCCATCAAATTAATTTGTCAATCCGAAAATTTTCAGTCAGAAGGTAATTTCAAGGGAATGTATACATATTTAAAAAAAGATTTATCATAACTTACTTTATAAAAATATTTGTGATTTATTAAAGTTGATTAATATTAAAATTGTCGAAGCAAGGAAATTATAAATTGTGCAATGCCTCCAAAGGAGTATTAAGAAAACTCTGCATGGATGTCCCAGGCTAAATTTGTGCAATCCTCAAAGCAATCAAAGAAAAGGCCACTGACACTGTGTCTTTCGTCCTCCAAGGACGTAGAGGAAGTCAGTCAAAATGCAAACCACACAAGGACAGGGGTGAAGATAGGCTCAATGGGCAGTAGAGTTGGGAGATGATGAGGAAAGGAGATGCATAGAGAGGCAAACAGGGATAGCTGATCACATCACCTAACAGCATTACTATTGGGATGGTTTGGATATAGGGAAAAGAGAATGGAGACTGCGAAGGGCAGAAAAAGATGGTGGAAGGAAAAGACCAATTTCTCATTTGGCCAAGCTGTAATCCCCAGGGTAAATGTTGAATACATACTATCTTCATGACTTCTTAATTTGAATCCAAACTTAGTGAGAAAATTGATGCTCATTGAAGAATTTTGTGTGACACGTAAATGTTGTTGCAACTTCTTTTAGTGTCAGTATATGTTTCCATTGCCATGTGAAAAAAGGACAGAAGAAAAATTGCTGATACACCTCTTCTATTCTAAATACCTGAACACTTAGTTACTGCATTTCTGCAAGTTCCAATCACAAAACACACAAATATCATTACACTGTCAGTTTCTAGGCTCAGGGATTTTGTTGGAGCTTTCTTCATGATATTACAACATACCTGTAAAGTACTGAGATTACAGTAATAATCTTGTATTATCTTAGGTGGAAGATCTTGAAGGACATCTTCCTTCATTCTGCGTAGTAGGAAAGGAAGTACTTGTCGATGCAATGCTTCCATTGCAAGAACACCTACAGCATGAGAATGTTTTTTCTGAATTTTTACTTTATAAGAAAATTGCAAACTAATACTTCATGCACTGAAACATTGAATTTTTTAAAAATATAAAAACTTGAATTCTAATTACATAATTATTTTACAACTGTATCAACATGAAAATAATTGATTGATGAAACAAGTAAGCTACCTTTTCTTTTAAAGTTTGCTTATAGAAGCTTACTGACAGACCTGACCATTTTGTGCAGAATTTTACTGTTTTACTGTGAATGGCAACTTAGGCAATTTAAAAGTCTCAAAAAGTCTCCAAGACTGCAATTTCAAACTATGTATGCATCTTGGACTATGATATATCCATGAAATCTGAGCTAATAACATATTATTGCTTTGTTTTTGATGCAGAATGCATGTTGGCTATCCACATTGAAAATAAAAGATCTATGAACTCAAGATAATTGGAACAAGGTGCACAGAGGAAAAATACCAAAAATGACCTTATTAGACAAGTTCAAGAGAAAAGTATTACTTCACAACTCAGCACCTCTACTTCCTTAGAAGTTTGCAAAGATTCGGCCTGACATCTATAGATGTATGGTGGAGAGTATATCGACTGGTTGCATCATGGCCTGGTATGGAAACACCAATGCCACAATGCCATTGAACAGAAAATGCCAGCCCACCACAGGTAAAGGCTTCCCTACCACTGAGCACATCTACACGATGTCGCAGGAAAACAGCGTCCATCATTAAGGACTTCCACCATCCAGGCCATGCTCTCTTCTTGCTGCTGCCATTGGGAAAGTGGTACAGGAGCCTCGGGACCCACGCTACTAGGTTCAGGAACAGTTATTACCCCTCAACCATCATGTTCTTGAACCAGAGGGGATAACTTCACTCGCCCCATCACTGAACTGTTCCCACAACCTATGGACTCACTTTCAAGAACTCTTTATCTCATGTTCTCGATATTTATGGCTTATTTATTATTATTTTTTTCTCTTTTGTATTAGCAGTTTGTTGTCTTTTGCATATTGGTTTGCTCATTCTGTTGGGTACAGCCTTTTATAGATAGATAGATATACTTTATTAATCCCCGAGAGAAATTTGGTTTCATTTATTGTGTTTCTTAGATTTACTGTGTATGTAAAATAGTAACACCCAAGAAAATGAAACACAGGATTGTATATGGTGACATATACATACCTTGGTAATAATTTACTTTGAAATTAGGAGTATGAGCACTTAGCCCCTCAAATCAGCTCCAATATTTAACAAGATCATGGCTGATCTGACTGTAACTTCACATTTCCATTTCTCCACCATATCAAATATCTACCTTTTCCTTAAAAATAGACAAAGACCCTGTCCTCATCAATCCCTGACAGAGTTCCAGACCCCTAATCTAAGAAATTTTGTCTCATTCTCATCCGAAATGAGCAACTATATTTTTAAACAATAGCCCTAATTCAGGATATTCCTATAAGAGGAACTATCCTCTCCATATCTACCATCTCAAGACACTTTATACTCATATATGATCTTATGGATCTGGTGATGCAGAGGTTAAATTACTGAACTAGTAATCCAGATGCCTAGATTAACAATCTACAGACTCAAGTTCAAACTATGTCTGGTAAGGAACTCATATTCAGACAGTACTTAAAAAAAAAATGGTACAACAATTACCAGTCCACAACACCTACTAGACTGTTTCAAAAAAATCATTCATCAGTAGGGAGAAAGTCTGCCACCTTACTTGGTCTGGCCTAGATGTGAATTTAGACCGATTCCGAGTGGTTGATTCTTAGATTTCTAGCTAACTAGTTGTATTCGTTACCATTAGTCGAAATGAAATAATAGGACTGGATGGACCTATGCAGTTCAAATAGTTCAAAAATACTTCCAGCCTAGTTAACTTTGCAAAGTCCTCCTCAACAATATTTGAGATTGGTGTCTAAACTGAACAAGCAGACCCAGACTGGTAATGTGACAGCCTGATATAGTCACCCTCTCAGAATCATACCGTACAGGTACAAAATAACATCTTACCTGCCTCCTGCTCCTTTGAAGAACTCCTAGCATCTCTGCTAGCTAATATTGGCTTTCCATAACGAGCTGCAAATTGCCGCTCAGTACCCAAAAATCCTGGCATCAGGAAGTCAAACAATGACCAGAGTTCCAAGACATTGTTCTGCATTGACACAAAATGAATTTCAAATTAAACATCTTAAATGTTCATAGGAAACTTTCAGCATATCAATTTTTGGACTGTTCCAATTCATCTCATGATCTCAGATTACATTACACATTCTAATTCAGTGACAACACATTATCTAGGGATAAGCATATTTAAGATGAACTGATAGAGCACAAAGTATCTGAAGTCCATGTGCTCTGTAGAAACAATTTTAAAACTGAAACTAAGTTTTATTGCACTTTATAAATTGAATTAAAAGATGGGCTCCATCGTCCAAATTCATTTTTATAGAATCATCTTACCTTTCTTTTGGCCTTGCATTTCTTCTGTTACAATCAAATATTTTTATTATAGTAACACACATAAAAGTTGCTGGTGAACGCAGCAGGCCAGGCAGCATCTCTAGGAAGAGGTGCAGTCGACGTTTCAGGCCGAGACCCTTCATCAGGACCAACTGAAGGAAGAGTGAGTAAGGGATTTGAAAGTTGGAGGGGGAGGGGGAGGGGGAGATCCAAAATGATAGGAGAAGACAGGAGGGGGAGGGATGGAGCCAAGAGCTGGACAGGTATTAGGCAAAAGGGATACGAGAGGATCATGGGACAGGATGTCCGGGAAGAAAGACAAAGGGGGCGGGGACCCAGAGGATGGGCAAGGGGTATATTCAGAGGGACAGAGGGAGAAAAAGGAGAGTGAGAGAAAGAATGTGTGTATAAAAAAGTAACAGATGGGGTACGAGTCCTGACAAAGGGTTTCGGCCTGAAACGTCGACTGCACCTCTTCCTAGAGATGCTGCCTGGCCTGCTGCGTTCACCAGCAACTTTGATGTGTGTTGCTTGAATTTCCAGCATCTGCAGAATTCCTGTTGTTTTTGTTTTTATTATAGTACAAGGAGCAATTGATAAGTTTGTGGTCTAAGGTAGGAGTCGTCAAATTTAGAAAACCTAGCACATTTATTTTTCCTACATTTACACACTTAATCCAGCGGTCGTGGAGCATACGGATCCCTTCTTTGTAGAAGTCAGCGTATTGGACCTCCAAAAAGTAACAAGAGCTGTATATCTCCTTCTACATAAGGCCACAAACTTATCAATCATCCCTGCTGTGGACCACCTGGAGGTCCAAGACGCTCTCATTACATGCACGTGCAGTTCAACTCTGAGTGATAATGCAGAAAGTTTGAAGTTAATTACTCATCTCCTTCTACCCTTAGGCCATGAACTTATTAATCACCCCTGCCGTGGACCACTTCTACAAAGAAGGGATCCGTATGCTCCACGACTGCTGGACTAAGTGTGTACATGCAGGAGGGGACTATGTTGAAAAATAAATGTGCTAGGTTTCCTAAAATTGACTCCTTCTACCTTAGGCCACGAATTTATCAGTCACTCCTCGTAAATATCCTTTCATTTGGATTATTTTGAATATCATTTTTTTCATTTCTTTTAAAACTCTAACCATTTTAGTATCTGTAGCATGTAAGTAGATTCATTGATAATTTGCAGGATTTCAACAGAATGTCTAAAAACTATAACATGAAACAAAGAAAAAACTTTTTTTTCCCCCTCTCTTCTCCAATTCTTAATTACACTAACCTTGAAGATTGATTTATTCCTCTTAACCATTCAAGGTTCTTCTATTTACATGAAATACGTATAATTGTTTCATTACAGACCCTTTAAACTATGAGCAGCAACCATAGTAAATAATGAAGGGTTGCAAACATCATTCACTCTCATTTATTTCTTACACTTAATGTGATGTTTTATTCCAGCAAATACTCTGGTCCATATTCATAAGGTATACCATTAGGTCACATAGAACTGTTTGAATCAGGATACTATATGTAATTCAATTTGCCAGTAAGCTTCCCTATTTCTGTTCTCAAGGGGCATTAAAAATATAAATGATGGTGGTCATTGTTCCTAAAAATCAGATTGCTGCAAAGAAAAAAATAACACAGAATAGCTCAGAAGTTAACAAAATGTTTAAAAAAAAAACAGAAAGAGAACAATGAGACAAGCTTAGTAATATTTGCCTTCTTTATGTCAAAATTATGCCTTTAAGTACTTATGATTTCTAATTAATCATGCTACAACTGCATGAAAGAAAGGTAATGCCTGTTTTTTCTATTATACACAGATGGCACATCATTTCAGGTTAAAAAGTCAAACTGTATTTTATACCACTTCTTAAACCATTAATATTGACCTGCTTCAACCCTTTTATGTTTCTTTATTTGCCTTTTAAACATGGTGTCGGCATCAGATCTCCTTGAAAGGTTTTAGCATGTACTCTATATATTTTATACTCATCTGTTCTTGAGCTCTGACATTTATTTTGTTTCTTAGTCACAAAATTATCAAATGTAATTTCTTAACTTTTGTTTTAACCTGGCCAATAATGTACCAAAATCATCGTATCCACCAAAAAAGCACAGGATTTCTTACTTTGAAGGGGTGGATTTTCTACATTTTCAACTGTTAGAAGTAAATTCTATTTAATATTTAAAATGAATCCAAATGAATTAGTTTCCACATCACTACGTAGGTATACACAACAATAAAGATTCATCCTGATCATAATTAACTGTTTAGTAAGGTTAATACTTTGGACTGTAGCCAGTAATGAGTCATATCTGACTTAATGGAAAGGAGTAAAGCTCCAAACAATCAGAAAAGAATATTTAGTAACAGACATAGAGCACTGCACCTAAGCTTTTAAATAACAATTACTTCTATTAATGAGTTTTTGGTACCAAAAGGAATCAAGGTCTTCAAAACAGTAGCTGCCAAATCCTTTCAAATTTTAGCTCAATCATTCTAGGGAAAAACTGAATGAGCCAATTTTCAGCGTACAATAATTAAAAAAAACACAATATTTCAGTTCATGAAGACATAATCCTACATATAAAGTACTTACTTCATGCTACCTGGTCATGGCATCATTTGCATTTGCAACTTGCATCAAGTAGCTCTAGTGACAAATTCCTTCTCATTTTACATCGTCTGTTTGATGTTTTCCCTTTAACCAATGCAATGGATTGTGCCATTACTCGACTAAACAATGTAATGCTACAAAGATAAATACCTGTATTGGTGTTCCAGAAAGTATTAATCTGTAGCTTGCAGTTAGCTGCTTAACTGCTTTTGAAAGTTTTGTCTTACCATTCTTGATGATGTGCCCTTCATCAAGAATACAATAGTTCCACTTAATATTTCTGAAAGTAGAAGGAAAGTTCAAATGTTTCATGCAAAGTGAGCATTTCACTAGAAATAATGACAACCAATCTAGATTATTAAGACAGAACACACACTAGTCCACATAGAACACCTGCTATTTTGAATAGAAATGTATACCTACTTGAAAAAATCAATGTCATTTCGAACAACATCATATGATGCTACAACAAGGTTATGATTTTTCACAAGGTGCTGTAACCTGAAACCCAATGCAACATAAACATATTACAGATAAAATGTCTTTAAAATGCATAATTTATAAATGAATAAATTATAAATGAAATTTAATTCATAAGAATAAAAGTTGATGATTTATATATGTTTGTACATAAAATATGCCACAAAACTTAAAATGGATTAGTAACTACAGTCAGCCCTCCTTATCCGTGAGTTCGGCATGCGCGAATTCAACCAACCGTGAATCGAGAAAACCCGGAAGTGCTCTTCCAGCACTTGTTGTTCGAACATGTACAGACTTTTTTTTTGTAATTATCCCCTAAACAATGCAGTATTACAACTATTTTACATTGCATTAGGTATTATAAGTAATCTAGAGATGATTTAAAGTATACGGGAGGATGTGCGTAGGTTATCGTGGATTGGGATCGGGAAAAAAACGCAAGTTCTCTTACTAAGTAAGTCGGAACAGGGACATCCGGTATTATTTAGTGTCAGTTAGTCAAACGTTTGCCTTAGTATATAGTATATATTTTACCTTTCTATGCACATAAAATACTTAAGAAACGCATGTTTCAGCGCCGGGCTCAGGAATGGAAGTTCCCGAGTTCGTTCCAGTGACAGATTGCTCCCGAGCGCGCTGTCCATCCCTGCCGGGTTGATGTGGAGGACCAAAAACCCAAAACCCAATAATTAAACCACTGCAACACACATCAAAGTTGCTGGTGAACGCAGCAGGCCAGGCAGCATCTCTAGGAAGAGGTCGAAGGGTCTCAGCCTGAAACGTCGACTGCACCTCTTCCTAGAGATGCTGCCTGGCCTGCTGCGTTCACCAGCAACTTTGATGTGTGTTGCTTGAATTTCCAGCATCTGCAGAATTCCTGTTGTTTGCGTTTAAATTAAACCACTGTTTTGCTGCGTAGTAATTGTTGCTTTAATCAGGTAGGATCTTTCTCATTACATCCTTTAAAATTATTCTGATCGTTGACTGACTGTAGCCTAACGCTTTTCCAATGACCGATGGCGTTTCACCTCTTTCTGATCACTTTATTATTTCCATTTTATTTTAAATCACGATCATGATTATTTTCATGAACAGAAACACTGCTGATTCAGAGCTCCGCCGCCGGGTCCTAATGCCCACTGCACTGAGACAGGTTAAATAAGGTCTGGGGTTCCGCTGGGTCCTAAGGTCCACTGGCATTGAGCCAGGTTGAATAAGGGACTTGAGTATCCGCGAGGGGTCCCGGAACCAATCCCTCGCGGGTAAGGGGGCTGACTGTACTGCATCTGTGAACACAGTGATCATGGCATAACAAATTAAAATGTACCTTGCCCGCTCAGTGGGAGGTCCAGTATAGTGCAATGGATATAGTATTTCTTTAGAACAGAACTTTCCCACTTCATCTATCCAATGTCCCGTCAGAGTTGGAGGACATACTACTAATGATGGTAGAGGGGAGTTATCTTCTGCCTGAGTTTTTGTAAACTCCTGAGTCCTGTGAACACACAAATTGACTGTTACTCCTTCGATGATGGAGTTTCAACAAAATATATCGTGAATCATTTTCTTCAAATTACCTGAGGTAATGATCCCCTGCAAGAATGCAAATTGATTGCAATGTCTTTCCCAGACCCATATCGTCACACAAAATTCCATGAAGCTTATATTTGTTCAGAAATGCCAACCAGTTTACACCATCCTTCAATGATAAAATGCACAAGAACACTTATTAATATAAAAGTTATCTTAGTGACATATCAAACCAGAGGTCACTGATATTAGCCACCATAAGTTTACAAATCAATCTTGTATAATAAAAAAATGCCTCCATGATAACTGCTCATAGAGGGGGAAAAATATCACAAGTAACTGCTCTCAAGAATAACACCAGGAATATAGGGGTTTCCTACCTGCTGATATTTCCGGAGTTCTGCTTTGATAGAAACAGGAATTTTGTAATTTTCCAACTTTGTCCCATCTAATAACTGTTCCAAAAAATGGCGCTCTCTGGCCTTTTGGTTAATCAATTCTTCTGACATATTTGGTGGATCCGGAATACCAGCCTGTAAAATAGACTGTAATTTAGAATTTGTATTATGTATTCCATTGTGGAACTGAAATTATATATCTATCATTCCTCCAGTTACACAGGGGAAGATCTGGGGAATTGAATAATGCAGTGGATCCTGAATCCTCTTTGGATTTTTTGGAATTGGTAAGTAAAAGACTCTAGTGCTTGCTAGCTGAAAGAATCCAATATAAGTATGTGCCTCAGTGGTAGCAGACTTGCCTTTGAGTTGAAGACACCCGGACACAATCATCAGTGCAGTCCTAAGGATATGCTGGGTACCTTCACAGGCCATGGCGTTACTGTTCAAACAGGCTTTCACATTTTTCTACATTAAATTGTGAATTGAATTTCCCAGAGGTTGTACTTTTCATTATTTCTCCAAGAACGAGGTAAAAATTTGTAAACTGTGTATAAAAGTATTTCAAGTTGTTCAAAATCATGGTAATGTTGATAGTGTACACAGAAGTGTATTCCTGTGTAAAAATCAATAATTAAAAGACTTAGGAAAGGAAACAGGACAATACGATTTAAAATCAATCCCACAATGCTATGGTCCAGGTGCAGGACAATTGGACCAGGCAGAATAATTTGGCACAGACTCGATGGGCTGAAGGGTCTGTTTCCATGCTTTAGTGCATAATGACTAAGATACAATCAAAACAACTGCCTTAAAGTTCATTGGATTTAGTCTCAATAGTTGAGTGGATGGTCAGACCACAATGAACCAAAGGATGTTCTGTATTCATGCGAGAGCTGGATAGGTAGCTGCCAAAATATAACCTTTCAAAACTTACCTCTAGTGGCATTAACCTAATCAATGTTGCAAAGCACTGTGTAGCCATAAATCGCACACTATCTGTTTGGTCACTCATCCTGCCCAGCACAGGGACTACCAACAGTACAATATATGGGATGATATCTACATCAAGTTGCTCCATAATGCCTGTATATTGCTGTTAAGGAATTATTTGTGTGATTGCTCTCATTATATATTAGTACAATAATTTATTTCAAATCATTCCACTATAATTCTAATACATAGAAGACCTGCCAAAAGTAACCATTTTTATTTTAAACTTTAATTATGAAATGTGGAGAATATCTAGTTAAAACTTTGTGGATGTTCTCCCCTGTACAGTACTGTGCTAAAGTCTTCAGCGTGTCTAAGACTTTTGCACAGTATTATGGTAATTTTATGTACTGCAGTGTACTGCTGCCGCTTTAAAAAAAATCATGACATACGTGAGTGTGAAAACCTGATTGTGAGATGGGGCTCTATTAGGGACTGAGACTGGGAAGAGTGCAGGCTGAGGGGAATTACGATTAGGAAATGGGGAATGGAGAAGGAAGGCAATGGGAAGCACTGAAAAATATGAACACTAACAATGTAATTCAAAACTTTCACTGTGGTTTTCCATGGTAACATGCAAACTTACGAAGTATTTTCCTTAGGGCCAAATGTATTCTATAATTAGTTAATAGTACGAAAAGTAAAAGATGGATTCAATTAGTTTTATTTAAATTGGATGTTTAATTGTTTCTGAATCACTATGCAGGCCTATTACTCTTGGGACATCTTAATGACTGGTGACCTTGCTTCCATATCATTCAAATGGACCAACACACAAGTAACCACATCTGCCGCTATGAAAGCCTCAGTTATCGTGAAAATGCAAGTCAATAAAACTTTTGAAAATCATGTGTATGTAGAAGGTGCAGAAAGCACATAAATAGAGTACAAGATTTGGATTTGTATATTAAGGATACAGGCTAGAGCTTCAATTGCTCCCTCTTGCTTTGTATTATCATCAATGGCTCCTAACCAAGGAAGAACTTTCTCCAGGAATATGCTCATCGTTTCCATTGTAGCTATTTTGCTCATTACACCTACACATCTTGCAGCCATATGTCTCACTGCAGTGTATGGGTGTCGCAAACAAGTGCAAAGGTGTGGAAGATGTTGCAATAACTGAAAAAGAAAGAATTAAATTGCTTTTCATTATTTTACATTAAAGTTAAGAATTTAAAAACACATTTTATTAGTAAAGCCATCAAAAATCACACATAGGATCATAAAGATCATAAATTAGCAATAGGAACTTAACTTCAAAATTGACAAATGTAGGGCAAATTACATTGATCTAGGCAACTGCAAGCAAATGTGCTATGTAAACTATTTCATCAATGTACACATCTTTAATTAACTTTGCCAGCAATTAAACATGAATTCTAAATGTACAAGGTTGAGTATTTTGAGAATTTTTGATAAAAGTTAGTTGTACATGCATTTTGTTTTAGATTTCATGTTTAACAAACCTGGGCATGGATGTCAGAGCCCATTGCTGCTGCTGTGATTTCCAGCACCTGTAATGAGTTAACTAATTCCTGGGCAGCGACATCTCCCTTTTCAAGTACCACATTTCCATCTGTAAAAAAGCATAAATAAGCCATTTTCTCTCTATATCATATAGTATATAGAACAGAATACATAATAATGATATAGGGAAAATTTACATACTGAAATTATGAACATCTACATGAGTTTTTAGGAGTCCAACCATAGAGTCCCAGAGGTAAGGCAGAGTTGTAGCCATTTCTGCACCAAAGTGCTTTCCAATCGTGGTAAGTGCATATTCAGCTCCTCTTCTCTGAATTAGGTTTGACTTCTGGGTCTGCAACAGATATGAGGGTTGTTCCTTAAATATTGAAAACAAATCCCAAATATTTTGGGTTCTCTAAAGTTGACATAATATTCTGAAATGATAGTGCAAGAGAAACAGCAACTCATAACATGCTGCTCCTCTCTAGTTCAGACAATGACCTATTATTATTATTGATTAGTTTAATGAATAGATTAAACCAGAATCTTTAGGTACTCAATGGAAAACCACATTTAGGAGCTAAATTTTCATCTATTCAATGTCAATGGAAAAAAGTCTAGACCAGTGATCCATTAAAGGAAATGACTATCAATGACGTACATCTCTTAGATTTAATGATGAAAGAACACAGACAGATCAATAATTCAATTTCTATCAATTAACACAAATCAGAGTATATGGAAAAGAATATCCAATTATTTGGCCTGCTAGCATGTAATCAGCCAAGAAATATACACTTGAATAGTTTAAACTGTATTACATTACATCTGTAATTAGTCACTTACCTCATCATGTTCACTCAAACTAATCCCCACACTCCCTTGAGGAATGTCTGCAGATGAGCCTTTGAGAGCTTTGGGTGTTGGCCCTCGTCTACTGGTTAGAGCAAAGGCAGCTTGTTGATGCCTGTAGAGTGTAATAATTCCCTTGGTCTTATTTACTGCATGATGCATTCCATCCTTTTCAGAATTTGGTCCTTAGATGAAAAGACACAATTGTTGTGTTAGTATATTTTTTAATTAGATTCTAAACATTGAACTCCTAAATCTTAAATTATCAGTATATACTATTCAGTTCCTTACACCAGTACAATTGATATTTAAGTATTCATTTTTAAAATTTTATATTATTAACCATGTATATATTTAGACAAACATATTTATCAAGAACAAATTCTTATTAGAATGACGAAATCATGCGGACACAATATCACGATGCATGAAGACTGACACAATATTTAATGCACAAAATTGTACAAAGCTGTGGGGTACACTTGATCACCCACTTACACAAGGAGAGCTTGGACAACTAGTGAAAATATAGAAGTTGCTAAATGTTAACATTTAACTAATTCAAATTGAAATGAATATCTCTACACATTGACACGATGTGACCCTTCCTCATATATTATTACCTTTAGAGTTATCCACACTGTTAGATGTGGGTACTGGAGAGGTTGCTGAAGGAGTTACTGTACAATCCACACAAACAGAGTTGCAAAGATTTTTCACAATTTTGGGATTGGGACAAGGGCATCTTGCTGTACATTGTTGGAGCAATTTAGCAATGCAAGAAGCTGCATAATTCTGAACAAGTATATTCTCCTCCTTTTTCACTCCTTCCATTAATGGTTTAATGATAGGATTCAGTTTTTCTGGAAGTTGCTGTAAGTTAATAACTGCACAAGCAGAAAATATATGAACCCTCAGATGAAGAGTTTGCCATTCTTGATTTGTTTCTGCCACAGTCATCTGTACCTGCTGGCGCTTGCTATCCAATTGTTGGATAACATTGGGCTTCAAACGATGGGATGATGTCACTTCATTGAATGTTGTAGTGATCTTCAATTAAAAAGAATCAAGAGCATTAATTTATATTTTACACTAAAGAGAACGAGCATTAACTTTATACAAAAACTGTTAAAATTCTTAACTTTACTTTAGTGCTCTGGCATTTACAATACTTCCTTTTGAATATTCTTAATGCACTGTAAGTCAGGTTTGGCCAAAAAAAATTAAATATCTTTGAATTTCAAAGTGTCATTGTATAATTTTTCCCTCTGCTTCTATCTACTTACTCAGGCAGTTTTATATAGGGAGGTTTTTAGTTAAGCAAATGTGGTTTTCCTGTGCACTTTTAACGTATGAGCCTCCAACCTGACTACTAAAATTTGCATCTTTCCTTTAATTTACAAAATGCAGAGTTCCATTTTAGATAAAATTTATACAATTGCTCACAAATTTTGATACATGGAAAAAGCAGCATGACAATATGCAGATGACAAATATCTTAAATATTCTAAAACAATATTTAATTTTAAATGCTACATTTTTATAAAACAAAAACATTAGCTCTGTTGGACAACTATCATACTCAGAATTTATTTAGATTAAACTTACAAGCTTGATGGAGAGGGAAAACTGCATTCTTTGACAATTATATCTTTCAGTCTAGTTCGCACAACTTCTCATTGCTGCTTCTCTGTTTAAACAAACTTACCAGTTCATTTGCTTGATCTATGGTAAAGACACTGTTGTTCACACTGCTCCTGACATCACAGTTGGCTTCAACTAATGATGCAATCAGTTGCTTACATTCATTCTGCATTCGTGTAAATGGAATAGCTATCTCATCGTAATAAAGATGTTCAGACAATATAGCCATCAATCGTGGCTGTACAGCATTAGATACAACCACACAGTCCTAGAAATAAATCAAAGCCTAGATTCAGTCATTGTCATAAAGTTAAAATTGCTCACAAAATGTACAATATGCAAAATGCTTCAGCTTAAATACTGAATAAATGAGCTGGACAGTTTAAATATTACATTAACTATCAAGTATCCAGGTTCCTCAGAAAGATAAAAAGACATGTTCTAAATGAAACATGATTCTAACAAATTCTTAATTTTTTTTGTGAATGTATAACATTTTCTGAACTTTAGTAAACAGACACAATATAAAACACTTGATACACAAATGAGCATAGTTAGTTAAAACCCAAGAGTGAGAGTAAACAAAATTTCAAAATTATTAAATGAAAATGCTGTCAGAATTATTCTGTGTGGTAAAAATACAGTGAAACAGACAAGTTAACACACATCATTCAAGATGTATGCTTAAAATTCAGCATCTTTTTAAAATTGGTCAAGCAACAAATGAAGAGATCACAACAATTTAAAATCATTAATAGTTCTAATAAACTCTATACCTTTTTGAGGTTAGCCCATTCAGAAATGACTAATGCAACAGCAATTCTCTGCAGTGCAGACTTGGAGTTCAAATGGAACAACAAGAGTTGAGCAAGAGACTCAGCAGGTTTCACTTCTTGATTGATGGAATTGACACTTGGCTCACACATGGAACAGCAGAGTGCTCCTAGCAACCTTTGAACAAGAAGGTATAAAGTTTACTATCTCAATTAGATGTAGAACAACTGTAAAACAGTACAATTTGGGTTAAATTATCACACGTTCAAAGAAACTCATACTTTGAACACACTTCAGCTATGACTAAAGTAATCATTATATTGTTAACTTAGTGAAGTTAACCTGTTATCCAGAAGTATCAACACAAAACCTAAAGAATAAGAGTGTAATTCCTCAGAGTCAAGGGTGCTTTATTGCAACAAGAGCTTCAGTGTTCAGAAGCTGTCTGTGATGGCCAGTATTAGGGAAGCCTTTGGGGAGAGGAGCAGCTGGTCAGCGCCGAGATGCAAGACTTAGGGTTGCATTCTGCCAGCCACTGTCAGACACTTGCAACATTTGCTACAAGTTGACAGAGCATCAGGACTTAGCGGGATACCTGTACAGATTGTTCTTATTTTAGGAAAAGATGAGTATTATGCAAATTTGCTAAATCTTTGCAGCGATAAACAGATTAGCACAACTATGAAGTTAGTATTACATCCAAAGCAAGACCCTCAATTTCTTCCTCAATATGGCCGAGTGGTGCCATAACAACCTCTTACTCAATGTCAGCAAGACCAAGTAGCTGATTATTGACTTCAGCAGGAGGAAACCAGAGGTCCATAAGCCAGTCCTCAGAGGATCAGAGGTGGAGAGGTTCAGCAACTTTAAATTCCTCTGTGTTATCATTTTGGAGGACCAGTTCTGGGCCCAGCACACAAGTGCAAATTACAAGGAAAGCATGGAAGCGCTTCTACTTCATTAGAAGTTTGTGAAGATTTGGCATGGTGTAGTGGAGAGCATATTGACCAGATGGATCACAACCTGGTAAGGAAATACCAATGGTCTTGAATGGAAAATCCTGCAGAAAGTAGTGAATACAGCCCAGTCCACCATGGGTAAAACACTCCCCACCATTGAACATATTTACACAAAAAATTGTCACGGGGAAGAAGCAACCACCATTAGGGACTCTCACCATTAGATTCATGACCTATCATTACCCCTCAACCATCAGGCACTTAACCAAAGTGGATATCTTCACTTCACTCAACTTCACTTGCCCCATCATTGAAATGTTCCAACAACCTCTGAACTCATTTTCAAGGACTCTTCATCTCATATTCTTGATATATATTGTGTGCATGTGTACATATAAAACGGAAGCAATTTTGTGAACCTCAGTACAAATTATTTTAAAATGAGTTATCGTACCTGGCTGCCTTTAGGCGTGTTCGCGTTACTACATAATCTCTGGTAGCTTGATCCTCATTAATGGTGTCCAAACCAGCAACATATTCTTGCCTCACTTCTTTTGTTGGAGCTTGCCCTTGTCGGTGCTTAGTACAAGATTTTTCCTAAATCAAAATAGGAATGGTTATATACAGCTGGTCTGGATGAGTTGTATCATAAATATTTCAAATTTGATAATTATAACTATATTCCTACCAAAGAAATGGATGAATTATTGATCAATTCGTAGGCACCTTCCTGTTCAATAATGCATTAATTTCAGTTCAAACCTGTTCAACCTACTCATACCTGGACTGTAAGGAAATGGGACTATAAGTAAACCGTAAGGTACTGGACTAGAATTAGGCTATTCAAGTCTGCTCCAGCATTTCATCATGGCTAATCCATTTCTCTCTCAATTCCATTCTCCTGCCTTCTCACTATAACCTTTCAAGCCCTGACGTATCAAGAATCAATCAAACTCAGTCTTAAATACACTCAATGACCTGGCCTCCACATCCACCTGTGGAAATGAATTCCAGAGATTCACCGCCTCTGGCTGAAGAAATTCCTCCTCATCGCCATTCTAAATGGATGTACCTCTATTCTGAGGTAATGTCCTCTGGTCCTAGATTCCCCCCCTATAGGAAACATTCCCTCCACATCCACTCCATCCAGGTCTTTCAACATTTGATAAGTTTCAATGAGATCCCCTTCATTCACTTTTATTGGTTGCTCAAGTGAAAAATTATTTTCTCACGACACAAGTTTAAAACATCATTACAAAATGTTCTTTTAATATCATAGCTTCCCATCCAACTTCATGCGAAAAGGCCTTCCTCACTCCCTGCATCTCCATCCTCCAATTCTAGTTGTTCTTCACCATTCGGTGATTTTTCTTCTTTGGAGTCATACCCATGAGGCTCAGTCTGTTGTAATCACTGGGTTGTGTATGTGCGTGACCTAGACATTCTGGTTAAGTGTATCAAGGGTTTTATCACTGCCACCATTAACTTGACAATAGTTTTAGAGCATAAGATATAGGAGCAGAAGCAGGTCATTCTGCCCATTAAGTCTATTCTGCCATTCAATCATGGGCTGATCCAATTCTTCCAGTCATTCCCACTCCCCTGCCTTTTTCCATACCCCTTGATGCCCTGGCTAATCAATAACCTATCTATCTCTGCCTTAAATGCACCCAATGACTTGGCCTCCACAGACACTCGTGGCAACAAATTCCACAGATTTACCACACTCTGATTAAAGTAATTTCTCCGCATCTCTGTTCTAAACAGACGTCCTTCAATTCTGAAGTCATGCCCTCTTGTTCTAGACTCCCCTAACATGGGAAATAACTTTGCCATATCTAATCTGTTCAGGCCTTTTAACATTCGGAATGCTTCCATGAGAACACCCCTCATTCTCCTAAACTCCAGGGAATACAGCCCAAGAGCTCCCAGACGTTCCGCATACAGTAACCCTTTCATTCCTGGAATCATTCTTGTGGATCTACTCTGAACCCTCTTCAATGTCAGTGTATCCTTTCTAAACTAAGGAGCCCAAAACTGCACACAATACTCCAGGTGTGGTCTTTCAAGTGCCTTACAGAGCCTCAACATCCCATAGACTCATAAGCAGCCTCCAAGTGCGGCACCTTGTCAAAGGCCTTCTGAAAACCCAAATACACCACATCTACTGCATCTCCTTTGTCTACCCTGTAGTAGGTTAGTCAGGCAGGATTTTCCTTTCAGGAAACTATGCTGGCTTTGGCCTATCTTGTCACTTGCCTCCAGGTACTCCGTAATCTCATCCCTAACAATCAATTCTAACAACTTCCCAACCACTGATGTCAGGCTAACAGGTCTATAGTTTTCTTTCTGCTGCCTCCCACCCTTCTTAAATACTGGAATAACATTTGCAATTTCCCAGACATCCAGTGCAATGCCAGAATCTACCGATTCTTGAAAGATCATTGTTAATGCCGCCGCAATCTCTCCAGCTACTTCCTTCAGAACCCGAGGGTGCATTCTCTCAGGTCCAGGAGATTTATCCACCCTCAGAGAATTAAGCTTCCTGAGCACCTTCTCAGTTGTAACTTTCACTGGACATACTTCACTTCCCTGACACTCCTGAATGTCAAGTATACTGCAGATGTCTTCCACTGTGAAGACTGATGCAAAATACTCATTCAGTCCTCTGCCATCTGTGTCTCTCATTACAATATCTTCAGTGTCATTTTCTATTGGTCCTATATCTACCCTCAACTCTCTTTTACCCTTTATATACTTAAAAAAGCTTTTAGTATCTTCTTTGATATTAGTCGCCAGCTTCCTTTCATAATTCCTCTTTTCCTTCCTAATTACTTTCTTAGTTTCCTTCTGCAAATTTTTAAAAGCTTCCCAATCCTCCATCATCCCACTAGCTTTGGCTTCCTTGTATGCCCTCTTTTGCTTTTACTTTGGCTCGAACTTCACTTGTCAGCCACGGTAGTGTCCTTCTCCCATTTGAAAATTTCTTGTTTGGAATATATGTCTTGCACTTCCCTCATTTCTCACAGAAACTCCAGCCATTGCTGCTCTGCTGTCCTTCCTGCTAGTGTCCCTTTCCAGTCAACTTTGGCCAGTTCCCCTCTCATGCCATTGTAATTTCCTTCATTCCACTGAAATATTGACACATTGGAATTTAGTTTCTCCTTCTCAAATTTTGCAGATACAGCTCTGGCGGTATCTCTTATGTGCATAACTCTGAACTGGATGTGAGGGATAATGCAAGGATCGATGCTGACGAGCTTTGTGGCGGGTTGTTGGAAATGGTTTTGTGTAGTAGGGAACGGCTGACAGAGAATCTTCATCTGTAGATATTTTAGGATAAGACTCATGACATGTTCAGGGAAGGGATGAATGACATGAAGCTCAGTTTCCTAATGTACACACGCGCAGTGCACTCAAAGTATGGGAAATCAACGTCATCTAATACCAAGAAAAAGTACCTTTGATTTGGCTTTAACCTCTAGCAGCATATTTGAATCAATTGGCAAATGAGAAGGCTGCATCATTAAACATAACCAAGCTCCCATCCAAGGACAAGCAGCAGCAACCACATATTGAAGAGGGGCTTTATTCAACAATTCCAACCACACCTAAATACAAGAGGAAAATAATGCTTTATTGATGCATTAAATATATGGAGATTAATTTACATTTTTGTCATAATTTTATTTCTAATCATACACTGAAGAAGGTACACAGAATTTAAAAGGATTTGTGAGGGCAGGAGAACTTTAAGCTAAGCGTAAAGGCAGAACAGGCTTGCTTCCTCTAGAATAGAGAAGGCTGAAGAAAGACCTAAATGAAATTTTAAAAAAATTGTCGGGGCTTGGTTAAGTAGGAAGTATTGCATTTCCAACAGCTTAAAGATTAAAAAAAAAGCAAGGGACATTGATTAAAGTAATTGGTAGGAGGACTGAAGGGAGATGTTAAAATCCATTACACCTGCACTATGAAGACAAATGGAACACTGTGTAAATGGATGGGGCAGACAGTACCCTATACCACATTTATACAGTTCTTGCATGTTTTTGCAATAGCAAACTAATATTAAACTGACACAAGCATAAATAAAACTAATAAATAGCATTTCAATGCACTCCCTGAACTATTTGCTGCTCCTGGGGAGTTTACTCCGCACATGGAATCCCTAGATTTAAACAAAAATACAATTGGAAATAAACTGCTGTTAAAACTTTGTAACACCTCAAATATTTTACCTAATCAAGCACACTCTAAATGGCTAATTGATTCTACAATTAGCAAAGAATGAAATGAAATAACTAAATCAAATGCAAAAGATTCAATAACAGAATCATTTAAAACAATTAATTTAAATACCATTTATTAAATTTTCTGCATTATGATATAATTAAATACAAGGAAAAGTTACCTTTTGAATAAGTTCCAAAATTTCTTGATTACTTTCCAAGATACAAGATTGATATATATGTCTTAACATATCTTGTAGAATTGGCGTTAACCACATTACACAGGACTGAAAAGAAAATAATTACATTGCAAATATACTGTGTAAAAATATCCACACTCTGAAAGTATTTGTAAAATCAATGCAAACAGATAAACAGTTGCACAGTACATCATACATACTTGGTCTTGTGTAGACAGAAGAGTGAATAAAGTTTCCAAAGCTGCTTTCCGAACAGAAGAAATAGTATGGCGTAAGAACGGCCAAACACGAGGCACCAAAACTGTAAGCGACTGCTGGATACTGTTAATAAAAATGTGTAGTGTTATACAAGAGTAAAGAAAAAATGTACTTAAACAGATACAATATTGAGCTTGTAATGGGAGCACATATAATGTAATAATTAACCTGTTATGGCACAAAACAGTTTGTTTAGCCAATCCAGTGCATGCTCTTTTTGTGGTCCATACCTCTATTTTAGAATGGCTCAACTGTATGATCTCAACATGCTCTTCTACCTCCATGGATTTATGAATACATGTGCCTAGACATCCTACAGAACCTCATCATCTAGTCTTATTAAAGAACTGTGAATGCTTGATGCAGAATTTGTATTTTTAAATTATAAAAGATATCCCTAAAGCTACAGTATTGTGCGAAAGTTTTAGTGGGGTGTGTGTGTGTATATATATATATATATATATATATATATATATATATTATATATATAGTGGGACAGGTGGCAGAGAAGGAGTGGCAAGGGTGGGGGGTGGGGCAGGCAGGTAGTACGGGTGCTGACACACCCAGCCCTGAGACACCATGCAAGGCCATTTGAATCCAAACAATTTGTTTATTGATCATTACAGAAAGCACCAGAGAGACATTCTCCTCCTTCCCCTCTCCCTCCCCCCCAGCTCTATCCATAACAGAGACCCATATCAGAATCAGGTTAATCATCACTCACGTCATGAAATTTGTTTTTTTTGCAGTAGCAGTACAGTCCAATACATAAAATTAGTACAGTACTATGCAAAGGCAAGGCACCCTAGTACTTTTGCACAGTACTGTATAAATATGAAATGTTTGATATTCCATTATTCTACCGTGTCCTGGAGAGACTAAAGTTCATATTTATGATTTGGCCCATGACAATTCTTGAACTCGGACTCCCAAAGATTTTTGTCATAAAAAAGTAAGGTTATTCCAAAATTATTAAATACATTAACTGTATCTTTCAGTGATACTCGCATGATTAAGATAGCTCTAATTACTCTTCAGAATCCTCTCACAACAAAATAGTTTTATTCCTATCATATTATTTTAGTATCTTCTTCACAGTCAGAGGGTTTATTTAATCGCTGAAGTCATCAGGATATGAAATGTCTGATCAAAAATTCCTTTTAAATGCAGAAGTTATAATAGCTCTTAAGCAGAAAGTAAATAATCATAGGGAAAAAAAAAGATACCAAATCAATGTTGTAAAAGCAAAATAGAATTAGATTAAGCTTAAAATTTGAGAATGCACACTGGGCTGAAATGTCTGATTTTAAAAATAACATGCTGTAATTCTTTTTGTCAAAGTCAGAATATTGTAAACATGAACAATAAATGGTAAACAAGAAATAAATCAAAACTAAAAGAATCAAATTTTAAACAGCACATCTAACCCAAAGGTCCCTTTTCACAAGATACTTCAAGATTATTCTACTAAAGCCATTAAGATCTCTTAAACAGTCACCTATACTGTTGAATTTGACGATATGTCAATAGTGAAGCAAGTAGAGTCATAATGCTATTAGTAGAAGCTGTAAGATCATCCAAGTCTAGAAGAGCATCCCATAAAGTATTGACAATAAATGGCACCTAGAAAAATGAGAACAAAAAAGTGAGCAAAGGAAATGGCAAATCATGATCCAATGTTAGCAGGAGTTGGTGAGGAAATCATAAAACAAATATACGCATCAGGAAAGTTAACAGAATCACACATACTCTGTGAATAGCTGGGCGGCATGCACCTTGCATTGCCAAATTCAGAAGGCACCTGGATGTGTTATGGTGATAATGTATTGCTTAAAGTAATATTACAAGCGACTAAATTGCATGGTAGAAGGTGCAGCTAAAGAAAAAGCTTCAGCTTAAATCTTTTGATGTTCATGTATGCACATATACTGACAAGAGACACTAAGATAAAGAAAGCCCACTCTGATTAAAATGTGTTTAATTAGATAGGCAGCCTACTGTATATTAGCACTAATTAGAGATATGAGGCCCTTGTCTCATTAAAGTATCTTTAAGAGGAAAAAGAAAGCTTATGATCAATCTTCTGCAACACATTTTTTTCTGAATATGATCAAATAGTGTATTTCTTAGTAGGCAAAAATTCTCGCTGAGAAATAAGCTGTTAAATTAAATGGAACTGCTCTCAAATTCCATGTGTACTATACTTGCTGAAATTAAAAATATCCATGAAAGATACCAAAAGTTAAAATGTCTCAGTTTGTGAAAAATTGGTAAACTTGCAGAAAGGAGGTATTATATAAAAAGGATGTACAAATCCAAAAGGAAAAATAAAACCACAAATTCAGCTTTAAAGCCTGCAGGTACTCAGATAGCAAAAATTGTTCAACTCTGCAAGTTGGGAAAAGAGGACGGGATGCTAAATGGCAAGGGCCTCTGTCAAAGAATACATCAATTAATAGACTTTAACTCAGCCAATTCTTTTTAAAACTTGCTTTATTCTGCTAACAATTTATTGTGTAATTCACAGCCTTCATATGAAGATACATAATGATGCTTATGTAGAGTAGATGAATCTTAATTCAAAAATACCATTGTCTCCAAGTTGTTAGCTTACAGGTTTATGCGCCATTCTAGACAGCCTGAGGTCTAAACACTGGATAGGCTAACAGATACTTATGACTGATGAAAATGAAAAGTAGTTTTCTCTTCCAAACATGTTACTATTTAGCAAGTACTATTCAAAGAAGGTTGCACGGTTTACTAATTATATATCCATGTAAATATAGTTCTTTACAACCACAACAATCCAAAACACATTTTGTTGTATAGAAAGTAGCAATGAATGAAATGGCTTGAGTCATGTGCCACTTGACAAAGTAAAAGATGTCACATAGGGTGTAATACGCCAGATCTACAACATCGTACTTGTGGTTTTAACTGGTACTTGGAGGATGAAATTTCACAAATCTTGTCAGGCGTCGTGTGGTTGGTTCATGGAAATATTTGTCCACATCTCTGGAATTCAGGATTTTAAAAATTTCAAAATCTATAGTTATTATGAATTATTGCAGCTCATAATTCAGCCATTCCTTGCAAACAAGTCTTACAGCATTATATAACAAATTGAGACAAAAGATGGTGATGGCTAAGGGGAAGGGGTAATCAAGTCAGTAATGCAGATGATATTCAGTTCCATTTTATAGCCCAGCATCTATTCTTACTTAGTTTTTCCTCAGTTAGGTAAACTAGGGCCACCCAGTATTTAGTCTTTCAAGCTCCATAAAACATTTCTAACTTTCAATGAAATTTCATTCTGCTAAACTCAACAGAATACAGTCCAGGTCTCCTCAATCTCTTTTTATATGGCAAATCCTTGGCCCTCTAAATGTTTCATTATGTTCCCTACATCGAAGTACATTCTTTCTGGGGTAAGGAGACCAGAACAATGGCTTAGGGACTTCTGCAATTGCAAAAATAAAAATAAAAAGTTTTTGCAACACACACAAAATGCTGGAGGAACTCAGCAGGCCAGGCAGCATCTACAGAAAAGAGTATAGTCAATGCTTTGGGCTGAAACCCTTTGGCAGGATTGGACAAAAAAATTCTTATTTCTGTAGTCAAACTCTCTAACAACAAAGGCCAATTCCATTTTCACTCCTGAAGGTTTATTGTACCTGCATGTTGGCCTTCACTGACCTCAGATCAAGCACACCTAAAAGTATATACCTTTAAACATTAAAATGACCCACTCTCATCATTTCACCAATGTTTTTATTATTTGAAGCAAAGTGAATGACATTTTTCTACACTATACGCCATCATCCATGTTCTTGCCCAGTCACACAGCTTGTGAATATCTACTTCAAGCCTTATACCTCACTTCATATTCATAATCCTACTTAGTTTAGTTGTGTCACTAAACTTGGAAGCAAGATATTTAGTCTCCTTAGCAAAATCATTGAAAACAATTATGAACAGCCGGGCACAAGCATCAATACCTTTGGTACCACACTAATCAAAGTCTGCCACCCAAGGAGGATCCATTTACCCTACGATTTTATTTCTTCCAATAATCAATTCTCAGTCCATGTCTATCCATTATTCTCAATTTCCATGTGATGCAACCTTGTTAATCAACCTCCTGTATGGTATCTTTCTAAAAGCCTTCTGGAAACCAGAATACACGATGTCCACTTGCATTACCTTATTTATTCTACTGTTCTTTAAGAATCTGACCAGACTAGTTAACGTGATTTTCCTTTCATAAATGCATGTTGACACTGCAATTCTGTTATTCTTTTCAAGTTCCTATTAAATCCTTTGCGTTCTACACCATTTTTATGACCACTGACGTTAAGCTAACAGGTTGGCACTTTGCTGTTTTTTGCTCTCCCTCCTTTATTATATAGTGGGGTCACGTTTTCAATTTTCAATCTACAGGGAAAATTTCAGTATGTACAGAAACTTGGATTATAACAAGAGTGCCCGCTATGTCTAAAGCCACTTCTTTGAGAACATTGCAAAGTAGATTTCAATGCCTTTAAGAATGATCAGCTTTCAAGGTCATCAGCTTCTCTAGACTATTTTAACAGATAGTAGATGCTACTTAGTTTCTTCAGTGCCTCATTCCTAATCGTATTCAATTCCCTAATACATCTGGCAGGAAGCAGGATGTAGAATTAATGTTTAATTCCTCCATTTCTTTCTTCCTCATTATAAATTTGCCTGTCTCTAATGTGCCCACATTTCCCCTCCTTAGCTTTTTCCTTTTTAACGAATCTATAAAAAAAAGACTTGAACGAGTCTTTATCAATTTTATAATTCTCCCTACGAGTTCTCAGATGCTCCCCACCCTCAGGGTCACTGCTATTTCTTGGCAACCTTGTAAACCTTCTTTTTTGATTTAATATTATCTTTAATTTCTCTGGTCAGCCTCTTTCCCTTCTGGGCTTTCATGCATTAATTTATTTTTGCTATTTGTGCATTGTTTCTTTAAATCTTCACCATTGCTTGCCTGTGCATTCTTCCAATCAACTATTCCCAACTCTCCACTCAAACCTTCAGTTTTCTTTGTTTGGAATTGAGACCCTAGTTCTACATTGGATTTGAAAGTTATATAGATCAATTTAAAAACTTAATCATATTATGGTTACTCATTCCAAAGGTCCCATTGGCAATCAACTACTTTTCATTGCACAAAATGGGACCAAGAATAACCCTTTTCCTTGTTGGAAACTGCCTCAAATTAATTTCACAAAATCACCTTCTACTTTAATAAAGCAAATTTGATTTGTCCAGTGTATATCCAGGCATAATTACAGTATTATTCCATTAAATAGATCTCTGATTTCCATTTTTCTGACTCACTCAACATTACTTCCATTATTTGGTGGCCTATAAATAACTCCCAACATGTTTTCTGCTAGTTGCTCCTCCTCATCGCAACCAAACTAATTCTATGAACTGACATGTCAAGGTAATTTGTTACTACTGTATGAATTGCCTCCCATATATTGGTGATGCACCGCTAAATTTTGTCTGTCCTTTCCAAATTTCAATTACCCTGGAATATTCTGTTCTCATTCACACACCCTGCAACTATGTTTTCATAGTTGCAATGAGATCATCTCTGTTCAATTCAGTTTGAGTGATTAATTTAACATTCAGCTACAAGGCCCTAAAATTTAAATTTTTTTTTTATATAAACATTTCTCTGTAGTTCACCACTTATTGTTGCTCAGCTATGTTTATGGTGCCCATTTATAGCAGTTAGTATTTTTCTAATTTCTCTTCTTGCTTTGCCTCTCACCTTCCTGAAAAAAATGAAACTATTTTTGAGGAAAATTTGATTGGAAGTATACAAAATGATGAGGGGTTCTGGGTAAAATGAATTGACAGGCTGATCCCTTTGGTGAAGGGCCAAAGACTAGAGGTTACAAGTGTGAAGTAAGTGGCACCAGAATTAAGAATGACAAGAGGAAATTCACCTGAGTGAGGGGTTGGAATCTAGAAAGTAACTTGTGAACATGTGATAGAGGTTTGCTCCATTGTGGAATTCGAGAGAAATGGCTAAATATACAGTGAAGAAAAAAATTACAAAGCCATTTTGGAAGAGTTGGTAGATAGAACCAGAGAGAGTTGCTCTATAGCTGACACACACTCGTTAGGTTGAATGGCTTCCTATATAGTAAATATTCAATGATTTGCAATAAACCATGGCTTCTTGCAAGATAAAATTTCAACAGCTACTAGTTACAAGTAAGTTAAGTACCACCACAGCAGGAAGGTCGAATTACAAAATAATGTTAACAGAAGCAGTTTTCATAACAAGAACATAAAAAAGTAAAAGGCACATGACTAAAATAGGACAAATGAAAGTAAGTTTCTGAAGAAAAGTTACTATATTGACAGATACACTTATTTGATAGATCTAATCTCTTTATGGGTAGATTCAACCACCCACATCACTTCATGATGGGTAAGTAGTACAGCACATTAATTGCAGAATATCTTTCTGAAGTAATAGCCAATGAAGAACACAGAAACTTGACTGAGTTAAATCAATTGGAATAATGTTGACTTTTCAAAGACAACTATATTTTAAAGCACCCGTGGTTACTTTTTTCCCCCCTTTAGATCCTCACAATCAAAGCTTGCATGTAATGAAAGAAGATTAAAAATGCACCAGGTTGGCAGTTCCTCTAGATGCCATAACCTAAACTAGATCTGAACATTTTTAAGAAGTTATTTTACTTCATTTTGCTTTAAAAAAACTAATAAATGAGATCCTTGGCTGTTCCTATCTTAATATTCACTTCACACTTGAAAGATTTGGAACTAACCTCAGATGCCTGAAGATGTACAAGATTTTCCACAACTGGTACAAGTGCAGCTGCTGCTACGGCACGAACATCATCATCCAGGTCCTGCAGGCCGTCAATTATAGTGGGAAGTACTTTTGGTAGCAATGTATCAATCAAGTCCTAGAGCAAATTACAAATAATTTTATTACTGCACGAGTAAAAACTTCTCAATTACTGCAAATGTTATGTAGTTAAAGAATATTGCAACTTACCTGCCGGATTGCCAAAGCATATTTGATTCCCAGAAGTCCACCGTGTCTGACTTCCCACTGTTCTTGTGCCAACAACTTTAATAAGACAACCACTGTTCCATGCACACCTCTCTCATTCATGTACTTCAACACAACTCCAAGTGTTTGAGCACAGGTTTCCCGAACAGGTGCCACAACCTATAGATGAAAATATTACTTCTTACATGTTGCAGAAATTCTTTGTCACCATATTACCTGCCCATTTGTATCCATCTCATTCATTGCTAATGCAAACAAAGAGACGATTAAGCCCTAGGACATGACCAGGAAAATAGATATTATTGTCCTAAATTTTGTCATCTGATTTCCTTGATCAAAAAGGGAATAGATCCTTTTCTGGTCAAATTCCTTTCCTTTAACCTTTTTTTCTTGCTCTTTTAGATTCATTCATGACACTGAATGATGCGTAGGGATCATTTTCAAAGTTAGCATTTATTACCCTGAACCAAGTGGCTTGCTGGATGATATCAGTGGCCACTTAAGATTCAGCCACATAGCCATAGCCATATTTTAGGCCATTGCCAGCAGAAGTTAAATATTCTTTCCCTAACAGACACTAGTGAACTGAATGGGTTTTTAGGACATGAACACCACAAACGCTGATGACAGATCTTTATTCCAGACCCAACTCAAAATTTTAACTCAAGTCAGCAGATTATTAATTCAGGTTTTGTATACTAATTTATTAACCAATATCCTAACAATTGTTCTGAGAAAGGATTGCAGATGCAAAAAAAATTGACATCTCTTTCCACAGATGCTGGAAATTAAATACATGAAAAATGCTGGAGGAACTCAGCAGATCAGGCAGCAGCTATGTGTAATGCCTTAGTTAAGATTTCTACTGCTATACTGTGAGGTATTTTTATCTTAGTAGTTTTCTGCAAAAGCAGTATGTCCTGCTAGTAACAGTGTTTTGGCTTTAGCCATGTTGTCCAACTTAGGAATGTTGTGTCAGCCAATCGAAGTTGTCTTGTATGTGTTGTAACCTTCTGCCCAGTGGGATGCCATGGAACAATTGAGGGCTGGGCAGGATCAGATTTCAGAAGGACAGTAGTCTGGTTTGGTGTCTTTTGGCGGGAGCTGTGGAGCAGGCCACAAGGGAAGATGCCTGCCGTAAGCCGTTCGAAGGAGGGACCCCATTGTAAGAAGTACTTTGTGCAGATGAATGGTTCAAAGGAGGAAGTGCTAATACTCTTGAGTTAGCCAGTTTTTGTTCAAGATGATCCTTGGGGAAGTTTGAACTGTGACTGGTGTCTTTCATGGAGAACATGGGTTCAGCACGTGAGTAAAGTGATACACCCGACCACTCCAGATAAGTTTCAACGTTTATGTGAGTATTGGGTTGGTTTAACAGTATAGGCCCTTTTATTTAATTTTTTCTTTTCCGGTTAACTGTTTGAGTAAATTGAAAAATTGCGAAATATACTGTTTATAATTTTATCCTGGTGTACAATCTGTTGTTTCTTGGCGAATGATAACTTTGCATGGGCAGTATTTACACAACATTTGCTACAATCAATGCTCCTTAATCTGAACATGATGCCTTTTAATCAGATCTGACTAATAAATAGCTACCTTAGCAACTACTTAAAAAAATAGATGCCACATTACTCAACTCTTTTAGAATACCAATGGAAAATAACCATAGGAGAAGTTACTTTGATATATATTCATTCTTTACCTCTAAAATTATATTGCACCTACTTCATCAGATACAAAATCTCCAAATCTATCCAGTGCAAACACACAAAGAAGACGGATAGCCAAGTCCTCAAGCCATTCCTGGTGCTGTTGTTCGATCTGAAAAAATACGTATTAAAAATACCGTTTCACAGAGAAGCAACAAAATACTATTCCATAGATGAGCAGCAAGACTGGTAAAAAGCTGTATGGTATACCTCAAGGCCTGAACAGGACTGTATAAATAGTTTTTTTAAACATCACAAGTCTAGCATTATTAATAGAAAAAAAAATTCTTGATACTACAGTTAAGATTTATTCACCAATATTTCCAAATATGCCACCATAATAATATGATAATTTTGTTTTGGCTTTCCTAGAATCAGACAGAACTTTCTTGAGCTACTGGCAGCAATTTAATGCAATCATGCACCAGCTTTTATTACTTTGATACTATTAGTGAACCAGTCAGACACTTGTGATATTTCAGTAGCTTTAAAGTTAGTTACAAGAAAGAAGATCTTTTAAAATATATTCCACAATTTAAAAGCAAAAATCAAGTTTTCCAACAGCCAAAGCTCTCAGAAATGCTAATAATGGTAACCACATTTTAACATTAAAATCTTTTAATAATTTACTAATCACAACCATCCACCAAGAATAGTGGCAGAAATATGAGAAAGAACCAAAGCAATAAACAATACAGATGTAGAGAAGGCAAGAGATAAGCAGAGGAAATCCTAATTTAACCAGACATTAACAATCTTGAGAGAAAAATAAATGCTCTGCAGTTCTTTCAGTAATATTTTAGGTTATTAGTCATAATTACTGCCAATTTCAATAGTTTTATGTCCCTAATGTTACACTAGAATTCCATAATTTAAAGGTTCACTTCTAGAATATTTTTTATTCATTTAGATAATGGTTTTACGTCAACCCTTATATTCTTAAGCTACCCTCATCTCTACTGCTAATTTAAAAAAAATCTTTCTTCTGCAGCATATTCTAAAACATCTTTTCTACTATGGTACATAACAACTGTACCCTTGAAATTGGGTAGTAATATAAAACTACCAGCATTAGATGACTTGAGCACAACCTTGCGTATTATAACCCACACATTTTGAATGGTCACATTAAAGCTCAATTTTAATTATGTTACATTACATCTATAATGTCAGCTGCTGTTAAAAAGATAATTAACATAAGCAGTTTGCAGAAAGCAAAATCCCCCAAAATGCTACTGACATAATGATGAATAATCTTTTTTTATGGTATTTTGTTTTATTTAAACGATAGGCTCAAATAGTAATCTTGCATTTGCTCAAGTACTACCACACGATCATTTCCCCACCTCATACTACATAGTATTTTGTGTTAGGAGCACATGACACAAAAAGCCTTAAGTTATATAATTGCATATACAAACTTCAAAATCATGGCCTAACAAAAAATTTAAAATTAATAAAATGTGCAAAGTATATCCATACTGAGAAACAAGAAAATGCAAATGCTGGAATTTAGAAATAAAAACAAGCTGCTGAAGGAACTCAAGATGAGCAGCATCACTGGGAGCCTGATACAGTTATTTGACCTGAAACATTGACAATTTTTCCTCCATGGATGCTACTTGACTTGCTAAGTTCCTTCCCATTTTTTTGCTCCCCATTTCTTACCTCTTCTAAAGTGCTGTCTCCAATTTTACCTCCACTTTTCCCATGTGCCTTCAAAATCTCTCTCAGCCCAGTTCCTGCACCATGACGAACCTGATATTAAAAAGTAAACAGATGCATCACAATCCAATGATTCATTTTTCAATTTATTGCACATATTAATGATGAGTAATAACTCCCTCAAAACTAAGTAGTAAACTCGAAGAACTGGGTCTCAATACTCTCTTGTACAATTGGAACCTGGATTTCCTCACTTGTAGACCCCAGTCAAAACATCTCCTCCATAATCTCCATCAGCACAAGAGCAGCACAGAGCTGTGTACTTAACCCCCTGCTCTACTCGCTTTATATCTATTAATGTGTGTCTAGGTAAAACTCAACACCATATACAAGCTTGCTGATGACACCACGGTTGAGGGCTGTATCAAAGAGGGTGATGAAACAGCATTCAGGAGAGAGATTGAAAACTTGGCTGAGTGGTATAATAACAACAACTTCTCACTCAATGTCAATAAGACCAAGGAGACTTCAGGAGAGGGAAACCAGAGGTCCATGACCCAGTCATCATCAGAGGATCAGAGGTGGAGAGGGTCAGTAACTTTAAATTCCTGGGTGTCACTATTTTAGAGGACCTGTCCTGGACCCATCATACAAGTATTATCGTGAAGAAAGCACAACAGCACCGCTACTTCCTCAGGAGTCTGCAGAGGTCTGGCATGTCATTGAAAACCTTGGCAGACTTCTGTAGATGCGTGGTGGAAAGCATGCTGACTGGCTGCACTGGGAACACCTACACCCGAGTGGAAAATCCTACAAAAGGTAGTCGATTTGGCCCAGTACCTCACGGGTAAAACCCTCCCAAACATTGAGTACATCAACATGAAATGTCGCCGTAGAAAAGCACAAGTATCAAAAGATCTTCACCACCCAGGCCATGCCCTTTTCTCACTGCTGCCCTCAGAAGGTGTTATAGGTGCTTCAAGAGTCGCACCACCAGGTTCAAGAACACATACTGCCCCTCAGCCATCAGGCTCTTGAACAAAAGGGGATAGCTATACTCATTCAAGAACTCTATTATATTGTTACTTCATGCTCGTTACTTATTACTATTTATTTATATCTGTATTTGCATAGTTTGTTTACAGTAAACAGTTCCTGACGTTTACAGTTGTTGTTCTATAGATTTGCTAAGTATGCCCGCAGAAAAAGAATCTCAGGATTGAACTTTGAACTTTAATGCTGTTGGAACAGACTACGTACAGACTTCTAACATAACTAGGTAGCAGTTAAACACAAAGAGCTGTTCTGCAATCTCTGGAACCCAATGAAAATTATTCCAAAATGGAGAAAAGATTATAACTTTGGCTTTTTAAAATGTTCTTGGACACAGTGAATGATTTTAGCTGCGTGAGTCATTTTGTTATGACACAAAGTACCTGAATTATAGTGAAAGAATGGAGCTGGGCATTTACACTCCAAAGCTGAATATGCTCAAAAATCTTCATCCTAATATTTTTACATGAAGTGACATTATTTTAAAAAATCTATAATTTCACAAACTATGTACTTAAAATTTTAGTTAAATAATAAGGCTTTAAAATTCATCTTTAAAAATCACATTTTAACTTCATGAATACAGTTGGAAGTTCCCACTTTTAACATAGATCAATTAATTCCATACTCCATATACATCAATGACTTGTTTGTGTTTATCTACTGAAAGGAGTGGAACATGATAGAAAAGCATGTTAAGTAGTTCAAGTTTTACAAGGACCACCTACAAAAAGAAAACCTAGATCTAAAAATCTGGCAATCATAATTTCCTGCATTATCCATTCTTAAGTCCAATTGGACATCAATTTCAAAATATAATATTTGAGAAACTTAACATAGCATACTAGTGTTAGCTGTAATAAACAGGGCCATCTGTACTTAACTAATATTGCACAATCTTAATATCTCACGAGGTACACAAGCATGTAAACAGCATTTTTTCAACCCATTTTTGGCTGCTGCACCTGCTTCACTGGGAATTTATTATTTATGATCCTGCTGGTATTACTTCCTGTAACTAACAAGAAAAATGTAATGCACTATTTGATGGTAAATTAGAATAATAGTTCTGATTTGAGTTTAAAGTGATATTATACAAATAAACTAGTACAGTTGTGAATAAATCTACAAGACTATCACAATTATCTTACCTCCCATGAAGGGTTGAAGAGATCGTTGCAGAGTTCTTCACAAAAACTTTCCAATGGCCATTCATTTAACTGAGTGGGAACATTATTTGTTAATACACATTTATCATGATTGGCAAATCATTAATCAATCATTGTAAACTATCTTAACAATATATTATGTAAGCAAATAAGGGGGTTTTAAAACCTTCCTTTTTTTTCTAGCATTATAAATCAGAAATACCAAATTAGAAAAATGTATCCAGTGTTGAATCACTACACATAATTCTAAAGATCATAAATTTTCATCTCACCTCATCAAATGAGGAAGAATTGTCAAGAACATTGTCAATCAACACTTTAGATTCAGTTGCTGCTTGTTCAATAACAACGTTTGCAAGTTTTCTGCGTTTTTCTTCTGGCTCCATGTCAACATTATCATTGCTGTAAAATAAAGATTGGCAAAGCTCTTATGGTTGAATTTTTTTCATTTCAGTTAGGTATATTTGTTAATTTGGCATGCAATTGTTTAATTAAAGCAAACGGTAGCATTTCCAGCAATACGGTATCTTTTTTTTCTACTGTTTCACAAAATATGATGTACCCATGGACCAACCTATTGTTTGAATATAGATTTGGAAATGTTGAGTAGATGGGTTCATAAAGCTGTAGCTATGGGTCTAACTGTTTAACACCAGGAACTAATACTTGCATAATTATTAATGAAAATTCTGAAATACAATATTGAATTGATATGTGGTATTAACTGAATCAGCATAATGCTTTAATTAGGCACTATAGGTGCTAATGTTGGTTCCAGAATGTAGCACGTATACAGTACATTTAAGTATCAGAGGGCAAACTGCTGTGAGCCTGTTTTGAAGGGTTGGACAGGAGGGTAAAAAAATAAGGAGAGGATCTGTATAGATGACATGAAAAACAAAGCTTTTCACTATACATATGACAATAATACACCAGTTACCAATTTCATTCAACATGAAGATCTCTGTTCCTACATTGGAATCAATGAGGTAGTTTAATCCCACATCAGTATCAAAATTTAACTCATGGAGTCTAATAACTAAAATTTCTGAATTATGAAAAGTGGTTAAGTGGCTTCAGTCTTGCCATTCTTAAAATGATTTTGGCTGTATTTGACTTTATTGTACAAATATCAACATTGCAAAATTCCTGCAATATTACACAAGTTTAAATGTATTACTGGATACAATTCTAAAATCCAACAAAGAAAATGAAATGTGCAATCTATACAAGTTATGGCAAGTCTACAAATATAATCAGTTGAAAAAAACTCATACATAAAGAATAATGCATCCACTTACAGGGACAATCAATGAACAGAACAGAATTAGGTGGGATAAAAAAAAATTCTGGTTTTAAAAATCTATTGAAGTCATCAATATGCAAGGCTAACATGTGATGGAAAGCACCTTTCCATGCTGCTGCAGAAGATGCCCCATCTATTTTATTTTTAACATTTTCACTTTCCACAACTCAAAACCTCAAACTTGCTCGATGAAAAAACAATTTGCACAAGAGCCTCTACAATTCAAGGGCAAACACTTTACAGAGCACCCCATTTAGTTCACAAGTATGACTGCATATCTGGATGCCTATTCCTTAGGTTCTCCTCTGCACTCCCAAATCCAACCTCTGCACCTTCTGGCTTTCTCTTTCCCAAAAAAAAAAGACAAGTTCAAAAAAAAAAAGCACTTCCATCTTCAGCTTGGATACTCTGCAACCTTTTGCATTCATCAGTTTATGTGGATTTTCAATTTATTTGTTTCATTTCATTCACTCCATATTTGACTTAAGTTCAGTTAATTAATCATCTTTCATTAATATCAGCCTTGATAAGAGTGGATATGGAGAGGATGTTTCCTATGGTGGGAGAGACTAAGACCAGAGGACACACTCTCAAAATAGAGGGGCATCCTTTTAGAACGGAGATGAGGAGGAATTACTTCAGCCACAGAGTGGTGAATCAGTAGAATTCTTTGCCTCAGGCAGCTGTGGAGGCCAAGTCTTCATATATACTTAAGGCAGAGATTGACAGGTTCTTGACTGTTCAGGGCATGAAGGGATAAGGAGAAAGCAGGAGATAGGGTCGGAGAGAAAAGTTGGACTAGCCATGATGAAATGGTGGAGCAGACTTGATGGGCCAAATGGCCTAATTCTGCTCCTATATCTTATGGTCTTAAGGTTTCTTTTCCTATTACTACTCTCTTACTCTGCCCTGTTGTCCCTTCAGTCACTCAACCTTTCCTGCAATTTATCCTTTCAGAGACCTTTCCATTTTTCTCCCCTTCTACTTTCTTTTCATTTATCAAATTGCTTAGCTCTAATTCTTCCTAGAAAAGTCACACTGGATTGAAATGACAACTCTGGACTAAATTCTAGCAGTTCTTCAAAATGTCATCAGTCTATAAACAGCAAGCATTTGTAAATGTAAGCAAATTTGGGACTTTAGCATGTGTTTATTTATATGCAAAATTGATGTTTTTTTTAAACAATGGAATCTCATCAGCTATTCTGCTCACCAGCTTGCTGGCATTTCCCAGCAATTACTCTAGGGTAGGTGTGAGAAAGAAAGGAAGGTTCCATCTGTTTATTTATTGAAATAACTTAAAACCATTATTTTAGGAGATTGCTTTTAAAAGCAAAAGAGTTCATTTACTTTCCTTTCAAACCATTCATTTCATTTTAATAAGCTTTTGAATGCTTCTCAATATTCCAGGTATAAATAAATTGCAATCTGGTTATAAAACAAGACATCTTTTCTTAGTTATCAAAGAAATATAGTAATTAAATTTGAATAATGAGCGATTCAATTGTAAGCAAGGTATTTTAGTCCGCAAGGACCAACAGTGACTACTCCCTTGTAATTAAAAAGTCAGTTAAAATGAATTCTCATCATCTAGCTTTTTACCAAATATAATTTTGCCCACTTGCAGTACTTAAAATACACATCCAATTGCTCAATTAGACCATGTATAAACACATTTACCTTCTGGTTTTCTTCCTAATCTACTGCTACTGAATTGCTTCCAATCCAATATTGACACATCTGCTCTTGTACAACAGAAATTTGTCTCTTCACAATAATTGTATCATAGTGAACACTAAAAAAATCTTAAAGTTCTACTGTATAGCTGAACTATTACCATTTTACATCAGATGGCAGAGCTTTACAAACACTTCAAATTGGTCCTCTCCAAATATCCTTCCTCTTCTTTGCCAGAAGGTATCACATGTTTATAATGGCTCCTGAACAATCTTTCATACTCTCATGGCCATTCTTTGTACAAATTCTGACACTGACTTTTGGCAGTCTATTTGAATGATTTAGCTGCTGAAAAAAGTCAACTGTAATTCAGACCTCTTACAAATTAGGTGCCCACGTTCTTTACAGCTGGAACCAATGCAAAAAAAGTCACAAGTTAATTTTGACTTTCACCGATTGGGTAATTCTGGCTATTCTCCCCACCCCCGCATCTAGCTTCAGAACAGTTTCTAACATTAGCAAGATGAAATTAAACCCATCTGAATCTTTATTCTTCATATAAATTTTTGATTTTAATTAAGTGAAACACAGATATTGGTTCAATTTTTCTTATTTTTGAATTAAGTTTCCCATTTAATGAAATCTCCCATTAGGTTTTTCCACATTAATTGAGTAATTTAAGAATGCCTCCCCCTCCCAAATCAAACTGCAGTTGTAACAAACAGTAGTACAATATACTTTCTAAAGCTGTGGGTTTAAATAAAAGAACACCTAAAAGTGTGTCAGAAAAATGTGTTCAGATAACTAGTGTGCATGGTTCAAGTGGAATACCTTACATTATAAAGCAGGAAATTTCCAACAACATAAGAATTGGTGAGTAATGTGCTTTCCATAATGAAACAGAGCTCCACTACTTGAAAGTGTGCTCTAGTTTCTATAATGAACAAAAACGTATTGCTAAAAATTGAGAATTCTACAATGGAATTTTGTCAGTGCAAATATCACAAAATTAAATCTTGAACTACAATGTCATACTATAGAATCAATCTATGGCTTTTCCATTTATTATTAACTTTTAGTATTATTCAGCACAATTTAAAACATAAGCAAGTCGTGTACATACCATTTTTCATTGTTTGCATTTCCTTCTGTGGTATCTCTGGATCGTTGCTTAGCAAACAGCTTAGCCATCCTCTTTGCTTTATTTTTCTGCCTACTGCTCATTCCGGGTTGAAATTCAGCTTCTATTAGATCAGCAGCCTGAACAAGCTGCAAGCAGCAGGAGAAACATGTTAACCAGCATGATAGTCAAAATCACAATGTATACAGTGCTGTCAAACAAAGCATCCTATATAACATTGCACAACAAGCTATTTTTAGTCTGGTGTCGTTAAAATGTCAAATTAATAGTTATTCTCCCCCCCCCCAATAAAATATAAATCAAAGGATATATTGCCAGGACAATAAAATTCTGATTTCAGCATACACTCTGATTTCCCTACACATGGCCAAAGAAAAACAATCTGGTATTAAAACCACACAAATTATAACACGGATTGAAAATGGTTGCAGAAATCTAAGTGGCACACTGACATGCAGTTAAGTCACACAGCCTATAAAGTCTCAGTTTTTCTTCCTGTGAGAGCAGGTGGTAAGTACACTTGGCAGTATTAGAGCTAAAGAGAATAATTATCAACAGAATTTCTTGCCTCATGACTACTATACAACAATATAAGCTACCTGCAGGTTTTTTGAGCAAGAGGATAGTTTTCTTGCTAAACAATCAGAGAGTGGAATAAAAAGCCCTCTCAAATCCATATGCAAAATCTAATTATGAATGAACAGAGATTTCATGTCTGCAATTTTTCCGTAACTTTCCAGAAAGTTTAAAAAAATAAGAAAGTAGTTGACCATTTACATTCCTTTAACATTATAAACTTCTAGCAAATCGATTAGATTTTGTCCAGTAGGTGCATTCCAGGAACTTCCAAAAGTTACTTCTTTTTGGATTAAACAACAACAAATACAATGTTTTATTTTATGATTTATAGAACTTCAATTCCATATCTGGTTTACTTGCCAATATCCTAACTAATTCAAATTTATTCTATTGCAGTAAAACTGTCTCCAAAATGTAAAATAGCAGAATCCAAATTCCTTCTTCAACCCAAAAGCAATAGCACAGAATAAGGACGGAATAAGTAACCTATATTTTTGTACACCTGTGCACAGACTATGTGAAATCTCAGCCAAGAGTACAGAGACACTAGACACCATCACCAAGTCTTCCTCAAGAAAAGGAAATGTTGCCTTAAACTACCCACAACTACTTCCTAATAACAGCTCATATAGGCACTAGCACAAACCTTGCACAATATAACTACTGATGATGTGAAGGTCATATACCTAACTAAAAAGTTGAAAACTAAAACTGAAAATACAAAATTCTTATTTTTTTTGGAATGCCCCATTAAAAAAAAATCATACTCAAGTTATTCAATACTGATACTGCAGTATTTTAATTGTTCAAACTATACCTATTTTCCATGTTTCTATATTCCATTGGGAATCTAACAATAGAAGGTAGAAAAGCAAGGATCCAAAAGATAGTTAGTCTTGTATGGATCCTTATCTTTCTATCTTCAGTTTCTTTTTCCTTCTACTGGACTAAGCCTTTTGTAGAAGTAGAATAATATCCAAAAAACAGGAGATTATAATTTAAGGTAGTCCAACATGCCACATAATAATGGTTTCCAAAATTGGAAAAAGGTGGAAGTTGAAGTGGCCGTGACCAATGAAAACTCAGTAACTAGATACTTGTGTATGTCCACAATTAAATTCAATATCATCAGAAACCATTTGGTGAAAGTTCTGGATAGAAATGAGGCTACAAACCAAATGTGTTGGCACCAAACTTCTGGATTTATTAGTAGTTATCAAAAGCAAACTGAGAGTTTTCAAAATGCACACTTCAAAAGATAATTGTTGTTAGGAAACAATATTGGAAACACTACTGGTGTTCTTCAATTTCTCAAACTTCTTCTATGTTAATTTTCATCCATCTTTAAATCTAATTACAGAAATTACTTCGGGCAATTGTTTCCTTCTTAAAAGTATAATTAAATGAGCAATTCAAGATCAGATAATGGACACCACAAAAATATAGGACATAGGACTTTTACTGCATTGAGAACATTTATAAATTCTATTCCCACTACAGCAATGGAAATATCTAGAAGATGACCAATCATTCTTAGCAAACTAGTTATAAAATATGATTCCACAGTTAGATGAACCAATTGACCAATCGAAACTTAATGACACCATTTTATTTTTGAAACATTTTACCTTGAATCAGTAACGAGGGCAGGCAGGCAAAAGTATCCTGCTCTCAGCAGGATATTAAGTAGATATGTATTTGCCAGTTGTGGAAGATTTTTAGTATTAAATAATTATACTAATTGCATTTGTGCAGAGTACATAGCATGAAAAAGCTAATAAATATTTATAACAGAATGCTGGAATAATGTGGCATTCATTCTCTTGATGAACATATCAAGGGACAAGTGCTATCATATTGAGTAGGAGAAATAGAAAATAGTCACATATGGAGCAACCAATGTACTGTCAAATAGGAGGTGTTCTCAAATAGTAAGATCAGACAGCATCTAAGCCACTCCTATCCCTCTATACAACTTAATACACATTTCTTTTCTAATTCTGACCAAGGATCATCAACCAAAAATGTTAACTCTGTTCCACTCATGTTCCTTCCCTTCATCAGGAAGGGTCTTGGTTTGAAACTTCAATTGATTACACTTTTTCATAGATGCTGCCTGGCTTACTAAGTTCCTCCAGCATTTTGTGTGCGATCTCATTATGAAAGACCATTCAGAGCTCTGGATTTTCCACAGAGAGGAAAAAAAAAAAATCCTCCAACTCTTTAAAGTTCCTTCAGAATCTGGTATAACTGCACGGTCACTTCATATACTGTTTCTGAAAGCCAATGAATAAAGGTCCGAACTTCTCATTTGTTCTTCAACAATTCCATCCCTGGAATCATCCTAGTGAATCCTCTCTCAACTACCTCTGATGTAAGAACATCCCTCATTGAGTAAAGGAGGTCAGTTCCTGCAGCTGTAGCAAGATTTCATTACTTACTCTATTCCCTCTTGCAATAAATATCAGCCTTTCAGATGGAGATCCTAATAACTTGAGATCATTATTAACCTACACAAGTTCCAAATCATAACCAGAAGCTTGGCTTCATTTTAATAGATCCACAATAAAAACACATATACTTCGCAAAGAAGAGAAAAAAATGATAAGGACAGGCAGACTAAGCTACAAGAAGCACAAAAGAAGCCAAACCCACTGCATGATTCCTTGAGCTCAAACAACCTGAGGTTCTACCTACAGGCTGCTTCAGTACTGTTGGAGTTGGAGAGGGATTATAAATGAGATCTTCATCATTAAACAGCTCTTCAGTGTTCATTCCTAGAGCTGCTCCCATGTCAAGGCCTAATTTCTTTTGCAACAACTTTCTCTGATGAGCTATTCTTTCTTTATGATCAATATCTCCTGGAACAAAGCACAAAGGGAATTAATTATTGACAGCTGCATAGGAAAAATACAAATCCCAGGTCTGATACATTATGACATCACAGAGCCTCTTTTTGATTTTTAGTCTCAGTTATCAATGAGCATGTATTATTCATCACTAATGTCTATACAGTGATTCTACCATAAAATAGCTTTCCAGCAGTTTACAAATACTAAGAAAACAAAGTTCTAAGGAATAGAAAGTTTAGTTCAACAGATTGCAGGAAAAGATGGCTCACCCACATGCAAAGCTGCAAGTTCAATGCTCTGCAGATACCTTATCAATTACATTTAATCTCAAACACTGTTTTACTGATTACCCACATCATTCTAAATTCACATTTTTCAGCTTGCAGACTACCAGCTATTTGACCATTATTGCCACATCAAACAATGGAAAACTCTCACATGCAATGATCTTTTTCCACTGTAGAACCGTGCACACATAATTTAGTGCAGCAGCAATTAACTGATGAGGTCAGGTATGACTGCAAGTTGTAGCCTTGAAGGAAACCAAGAAAGCAGACTCAAAAAAAAATGTGGCAAACTTATATCTAATCCTCCTATACCCATTTTGCCCCTAAACATAGTCTGATTTACAGATGGTACAAGCATGCACTTTTTGCCATTGTTTCTTGTTCTACAACATTTAGACATTTTTACTTCAGATAGAAGAACAGTAATCTGATTAGGCAGTACTGAAAGGCAACTACGAATTCTAAATTACACACTTATAGGCACCAGCCCAGATAGCAAATCCGCATCTAAAATAGGGAAAAGTAAAATGGATGACCAAAAGAGTCAGACAAGGACTGTGGAAGGACAGTCCACAGGTTGTAATGCATGCTGTATTGGGAAGCTTAACTGAAAGTCTGCTTTCAGTATATCAAGGAACACGGAGGAGTTCAGTATCTTTTGGATAAAATAATCAGCATGAAACAGCCTAATCTTAAAAAAGTATTAATCATATTACTTTTAAGAAACAGTGTTGATTTATTGGATATCACTAAATCTTTTGCAGAACATTCCTTACTCTTAAGATATGAGGAAGTCTTGAATTTTCTTAGTTGCTACTCAGGTGGCCCACTGACCTCAAGCCCTATTAATGCACATCACTGTAGGGAACCAGATGAGGCTAAATTGAGAATTACTTCAATTTGTTTTGGTAGCCTCTGCTCAGTGGCTGTGGCCTACAACCATCAGGCTGGGCTCCTGGAATGGTTGCAGCACTGAACTGGTTTTGTGGCTGTGGAGTCACTTTTGGGAATTCTGTGGTTCTGTGCGTTATTTGTTTACTTTGTTGAAAGTTGTTCTTTGAGCTGCTACATCTGTCCCAAATCTATACCTCGGCTACAAAGCACAATGGAGAGCATCCATCGCTGTGTGGTGATATTTCTATACTACTTGATGTGACTCCTATTAATACTCAAAACACACAGAACAGGGAAATACTCAAGAACTCAAGATCCTTACTCCAGTTACAAACCTACCCCCCAATTCTAATGGCTGGATGTCTGGACCCCAATACGGCCACACATCCAACCAGCCCAGATCTTCACTCTGGCTGCACACTCCATTTAGCCTCTGGACCTCTGCTCACATTCTGGACTAACAAATGAACCAGATGTTAGACCATCAGGATTTTCAAATAACTGGATGCTGCATTATCGGAGTTATTCTGTACTACCATGGACAATGCATCTGCAATGAGTGTATTGATCAGAATAGGGAGCAAGCTTTTCCCTTCACGGTGATTCTTTAACCACTACCTACAGGTGCAGGCTAACTTGATTGGCAGTTGTTCTACCAAGTCTCTTAATAAAACCCACTTAATGTTTCCCACTCACACACATACCATGCTTCTACTATACACTGTGCTTCTTCCAAGAGATATCCAACATGGAACAGTACTGATTATTCATTAGCAAGCAGCAACTGATAATTAGTATCAAATCTCCATGTCTGAATTTGACCAGACTTCATTTTATCTGCAATGATATTTCGAATTCCCAGCATCTTGTCTGGACTGAATGACACTATGCTATCTAATGCTATCATCTACAATTCCCTGACCAATTGCTAGTGCAGGATATGCAGAATAATGACAGAACGGTCTCCAGCATTTGCTGGAAAAAAAATGTGGATTATGCCAGTATGGCAATGCAAAGCAGTACTATACCTGTCTCCTGACATCTCGAAAGGCCAAGAGAATCACTTTGGAGTGCAATTTGGGCAGGACAGACTTTTAACATGTCTGAATCAATTCAAGGCTAAGTTTCATGTTGGGTGGAATGCATGGTTTATATTTACTACATCTTATCATAGCAGTTTGGTACAAAAAGGAAGCATGCAGGATATCAATCCAACTGGTCAGAAAATACTGTTATCTTTCAATCAAATGCTATCAAGCAGCATTTGATTGAATTCCAACAGGTAACCTGCCCTAAGCATGGAGAAGAGAACTGAATTCTGGATTAGATGAGAAATATCAAGATATCATGAGTGCATTAGACCAGGTGCAGTCAAAATAAATAGAAGATATATCGCAATCACTATCTGTGAATTAAGGATGTAGAATGGACTGTCATCAGTTTGAAATTCCATATATGCTGATTTACCTATTGAATGATTTTAATTTAGCATCCTAGCATTATCAGTATTTTGCTTTGGCATGGTTGCAGTTATTGAAGGCCACTGTCAATCTCAGTTCAGCTTAAGACAGCTTTAGCTGCTTCATTAATGACCATCCCCTCTCGAAGTGGGAATGTTTGCTATTCACTGCAATGCTTGAATAGATTCATAAAATCCCAGTAAAGAACACCATATATTCACATGCAGCAATATCCAGATAATAATCAGGTGCTGATAAACGGCAGGTAACACACAAGTTGAGGGTGATGGCCAACAAAGAAGAACTTAGCCATTCATGTTAGCAAATCTTCTATCAGTCTCATTTTGGTAATACGACGACTACAACAACAGATCAGAAGCCGATTCATTCCTCAAAAAAACTTTCTACAATTCATGAGTCACAGAAATGTATACTTGCGTACTTTCCATTTGTGTAAATAACGAAACTACAACACTTATCCAGTCTAATTAACTTCCCATTTTCCCCAGGTTTTAAAGATTAGAAAAGAAATTAGCTTTATTTATCACAAGTACACCAAAACATATAGTGAAATGTGTCACCTACAGCAACAACCAACACAGTCCAATGATTAAGGGCAGCCTGCAAATGTTGTCATGCTTCTTGTGCCAATATAGCATAAACACAACTCATCATCTGTAACCTGTGCTTCTTTGGAATGTGGGAAGAAACCAGAGCATCCAGAGGAAACCCGGGCGGTCTTGGGGATAATGTGCAAACCCCTTACAGACAGGAAATGAATCCCGATCACTGGTGCTGTAAAGCGTTATGCTAATCAGTAAGATACTGTGCTGCCCTATGCTACCCTGTCATATCATGTCACTTTCAGCATTCACGTGGTGCTCCTATAAAGTTATCTGCAAGTTGCACATCATTAAGACCTGAAAATAGATTGCAGTTCCTATATAGTCATCTGTTCAACATCATGGATTTCTTTGCTAATAGCATGAGCATCATGTGGATTTCATGTGGTTAATGATTAATCATTACACTTTCTCAATGGACGAACGACAGATGTTAACAATGTCCATGTTTCATGGATGAATAATAAAAATTGCTGAAGATTAATTGAACAAAAACAGTATGTTGCAAGGATAGAGTAAAACCAACAATGGTTGCAATTGATATAAATTTCAAACCAAGTACATTATTCATATAAAACTTATCTTCTAATTAGGTAAACTGAATTAGTAACATACCTGTTTTTTCATGTTGGATTTCAAACTCTGCGCCAGCAGAGCCAAGCAGGGATGCTCCATGTTTCAAGAGTCGTGATATGTCAAATCTATCAAAACTCAAACGATCCAAAGACGTTTCATCTGTTGGAATTTCTGAAACCGGCTCTAAAATTAAATTCCACAACGATTAATCATAATTACACAAATAAATTCTACATTTGACAAGTTACTTTCTGATAATTAATTCTAGACTGAGCATAATTAGATGCAAATACAATAAACAAATAAACCCTACATTAGCTATGTGAACAATCAAGTTTGAATTCCACAAACTTGTCTTTGTAAAACAAGCATTACATCTGACTTATTCGGGTTTTTTTAGATATGCATACTCTGTGGTAATCGTGTGCAAGTGGGGCAGTCAATTTTTTACATAAGATGGATGAGATACCAAATCAACCAAACTATTTTGTTATGAGTGATGACAAGCCTCTTCCGTAACTAGTACCTCTTATGCTTTGTGTCAAGAGAAGAGCCCCTCGCTGCAAGGTACCAAGCTTCTGGCCTCCACTGCTTATGGGGCTGATCAATTTGAACCTCTCATTACTGGATCTTCCAGAACATTGATGGTAGACTGCAAAGCTTTAGCTCATCTGCGGATTTAAGCCATGTCTGCTGTATGTTGGCTTAGAAACCAGAGAAACCATAGAAAAACTACAGCACAGAAACAGGCCTTTTGGCCCTTCTTGGCTGTGCCGAACCATTTTCTGCCTAGTCCCACTGACCTATAGAAACCAGCTTTTGTTGTTTAACATTGTTACATCTTTGTCATAGTAGTATCTAATACATTTGATCCTGTTGCCAGTTTGTTCTTCTGCACGTTATATACTAATATTATTCTCCTCAAAGTTAAAAGTAAAAAAGTATATGTATGTCACCACATACTACCCCAAGATTCATTTTCTTGAGGGCATTCACAATAAATACAAACACAACAGTTTCAATGAAAAACTGCACATCCCAAAGAAGGACAAGCAACCAATGTGCAAAAGACAACAAATTATGCAAGTACAAAAAAGAAAATAAAACAAAATAATCTTAATAAATAAGTAAATTGAGAACATGAGTTCTAGAGTCCTTGAAAGTGAGTCCATAGATCGTGGAATCAGTTAAGTGCTGGAGTGAGTGAATGAGCATGATAGTTGAGGGGCAATATCTGATCCTGAACCTCATGGTGTGGGAACTACTCTCCTGTATCTCCTTGGCAGCAGCGAGAAGACAGCATGGCCTGGATGGTGGAGATCTTTGATAATGAATGCTGCTTTACTGTGACAGCACTCCTTGCTCAATAGTGGTGAGGGCTTTACCTGTGATGGACTGGGCTGCATCCACCATTTTTTGTAGATTTTCTGCTCAAGGCATGGACGTTTCCATACCAGACTTCCATGCAACTAGTCAGTATACTCCCTACCATGCATCTACAGAAATTTGTCAGTTTGGGATGGCATGCTGAATTTTCACAAAATTCTACAAAAGAAGAGGTGTTGCTGTGGCTTCTTTCTAATGGTTTTCATTTCAGAGGATCTAACCCAGGACAGAATCTCTGAAATGAAAACACCAAGGAATTTAAAGTTAATGACCCTCTCCACCTCTCATCCCCCGATGATGACTGGCTCATGGACCTTTGGTTTCCTCCACCTTTGGTTTTGCTGATGTTGAGTGAGAGGTGGTGGTTGTGGCACTATTCAGCTAGATTTTCAATCACCTTCCTATGCTGATTCGTCACCACCTTAGATTCAGTTAACAACAGTAGTGTCATTGGTATACCTAAAATATGGCATTGGAACTGTACTTAGCCTGTAAGTTATGATTTCTGCAAGTCCATGTAGAGCTATTGCTTGACCAATCTATGGGATCTCTCTCACAAAATTGAGATTGGAATTCGACTGTGTGGAGAACTGGTCTGGAGCAACTCTGCCATCCTTAAATTTGTTGCATACGTTCATAAAAGATGGCTTGCCCAATTTGTTGGAACACAAAAACATTAAAAATGCAAAAGACTGACGAGGAACTGTCGTACAAAGAAATATCCAGGCTTAAAAACTCATTAAGAACATGACATGGGATAACGATCTAGTGTTAACAAACTAGTATAATCTCAAAAAATGAATATGCAAGATTGAAAGCAAAATTGTTGCTTCAACCACACAGTGCCACAAAAACTGAATATACTCGCTTTCCATGCTGTTACTAGTACATATCTGTACATCACAAAGTTATTAGATGTAATGAAGAAATTTATAATTTGAAAACCTATATGTTAAACCACTCATTTAACATAACAAGCATTAAACAGAATGTTTCAGAAAGTCTTCATGGACATATTCATTTCAGTAGATTACTTATAATTGTATCATTTTTGTATTGCATTTGTCTCAATTCAATATCATTAACCTGGTTAGAAATGGTTATTGGAATTATATACAAAGCCAATACCTTGTTTTAGCTTTGGAGTAGGGTTCCATTCATTTACATTCTTCACAATAGCTTCTACTGCTTGGCCAGCTGCAATGCGAGTGTCCCAATTAGGACTGCGTAAATATGTTAACACCTAGTTTTTGTTAAGAAGGAAAAAAAGTCCCATTTATACATATTTACAAAACATAGTTGACATGTAGTTTGATTTCATTACCAAGTAATGATTAACAATGCAGTAATAAGAAACAAAGTATATCTGCATTTATACATCATTGAGAAAGTCAAGTTCTGTTCTGCAATACAGTGGATTCTGATTAATTGGGCCATCAGTTAATAGGGGTAGCCACTTACTTAGGACAACTCTTAAAGAACACAAATCAAGAAAATAGCTGGGATTCCCTTTGGTTATAATCATAGTCATACTTTATTGACCCTGAGGGAAATTGGTTTTCGTTAAAGTTGCACCATAAATAATTAAATAGTAATAAAACCATAAATAATTAAATAGTAATATGTAAATTATGCCAGGAAATAAGTCCAGGACCAGCTTATTGGCTCCTATTATTTGTGATAATATTTAATTAGTTAGGGCAGGAGATATTTGCCGAACATTTTCTAACTAGCGTCAGTCACGTGCGTGTCACTACACTGTGCTTGGAGCAAACAATTTTTTTAAAAAGCATTACTTACATGTTTGTGTACAAAAAGCAGTGATTTTTGTCACTGATAGTTGGCACATAATAAACAGTAAGATAATTCAGAACTTTTTTGCCCATTGCTGTTTCAAGCATTCAGGGATGGTGTCGTGGTGGATCGACCCGATGCAAGGACAACAGTACCACAAATGCAATGACACACGCAATGCTTTCTCAAACTTTTACTCTTTATTCATAGCATGCTATGGGGAATATACAGACTGATCTCCTTAACAGGCAGTCTGGACACTGCCCCCGAATTACACAAGTCTCCACAATTTATAACATTGATCATTACAGGAAATCGTATGATTACAAGTTAAGATAATATTAGAATAATTTCAGTCACATGCTAAGATACAATTAGATGTAAGATCATCATTGGTTAGTTATAATTATTTTAAACCAAAGCTAGCCTGGATACAACATCAGTTCCCTATATTGACACCTTCCCCTTCTTCTGTCCCCTAGGCTATCCTTCCCATATTTAGCTATACCTTGAGATGTCCCTTCTGTATGGCCAGATAGAGGACAATGTCTAATACGTCACCTGTTGCTGGGTAAGATTCCTTTCTGACTTGTCCAACAACAGTAAGCTAAGGCGTCCATAAGGTGATCGATCATTAGTTAACCATTGTTCTTAGCATATACCTATCCCTCCACTCTATCAATGGAGATGCCAGAAATGGTCAGGAGTGAAAAGGAAATGATTTCACTACTTCAACAAGTTAGAAACTATGAAAAAAAAAGGTATTGACAATCATCTTGACTATTAAAATTAAAATGAAGATTTGGAGGATGCAATCGTTGAAAGGCATTTCACTATCTGCACTAAGTGCCTGTGCTGATTTTATTAATTTACAGATAATCAAAAGAATACATCAGCATACACTGAATGAATTCCACCATCGATAACTATTAGGAACTAATGTACAATTTTATAGTACTGTAGTAATTTTGATAGTTTCCTAATTTATTCTGTATTTCATTTAAATACATAATTTGTTACTCAGTTAAAAGGTAGTTTGCCTTTCTTAAAGGTTTTTAACTATTTCCATAAAACTGGCTAATTGGGGCAGCCGCCTAATTTATGTCAAAATGTACCAGTGCCATTGAGTCCTAATTAACGTGATTCCACTGTATATCAAATTTTGGAAATATTTAAGCCCACTTCATTTGTAAGGCCAGTGACGTTGTGGGGATGGAACTGGACACTCTGACGGTGGTGTCTGAAAAGAGGATGCTGTCCAAGTTGCATGCCATCTTGGACAATGTCTCCCATCCACTACATAACGTACTGGATGGGCACAGGAGTACATTCAGCCAGAGACTCATTCCACTGAGATGAAACACAGGAAGTCATTCCTGCCTGTGGCCATCAAACTTTACAACTCCTCCCTTGGAGGGTCAGACACCCTGAGCCAATAGGCTGGTCCTGGACTTATTTCCTGGCATAATTTACATATTACTATTTAACTATTTATGGTTCTATTACTACTTATTATTTATGGAGCAACTGTAACAAAAACCAATTTCCCTCTGGATCAATAAAGTACGACTATGACTATATGTCTAAGAAACATCTACAATGAACTTAAGTTGATTACAAATCTAACTTAAGTTGACTACGACTCTACTGCTGGTATCTATTGTGTTACAAATTGTTATAATAATTATGGCTTCCAAACTTAATGATTTAAACAAAAACTCCAATGTACAAGAAACTTGCAGCTTATTTTCAGGTTGAACTTGGAAAACTACATAAAATAGTTGTCAGTATTTTGTTGCTCCCTTCAATAATTATATTTGTATTATATGTATATGCAAATTACTGACATTTACATTGGTTAGTATTGTCGTATTAAGGTATCTCTGGTATATTATTTGCAAGTAATTGTGTTGTAAATGATGAAATCGCACTGCAATCCAGATAGTATCTCTTAAGTTAAAAATAGCATTAATGCAATCTACATGGCTAAAATAGCAAAGAGCTCACATGAAATATAGAAAGCCATGAAAAAGTGACAGCGAGGATGGGCAAAAGAAGGGTGGTAGTGAGTGAAGATGAAAAGGCTGTTAAACAAATAATAAGATTGTCTTGGGGCTGCTGACAGGTCCAACAATATTTTTTTTTGTCTGTACCTGAAGATGGTGATGGTAGGCTTCATTTCTGACCCACTTGGTACAGTATTGAAACACAATCAGTAAAGATTGTGTTTCCCAAAATGCCACAGTGGAACTTGTTCCCTGGAATTTCACTGCAGGTTGGCCCATTACCAATACAGTAACACAACTGCAATACCTCAATACCAATATGGTAATGCAACTACAATACTACTGCAATCCACTGGGCAGAGAGAGAAAAAACTAAAAATCTGAAGAGAAGGCAATTAAAGGATTTTTTTTTTAAAAACACAATATATACCACTAGGTTTGGCATTAAAAAAAAATCAGTCCCATCACAATGAACTGAAACTTCTGATATCCAAAAAGCTGATGTCAAGAATCTATCAACTTCCGAATTAAATATACCTAATGACCTAACCTCTACAGCCACCTGTGGCAAAGAATTCCACAGATTCACCAGCAGCTGGCTAAAGAAATTCCTCCTCATTTCCATTCTAAATAGAAGTTTCTCTATTCTGAGGTTGTGCCCTCTGGTCCTTTACTTCCCAACTAAAGGAAGCATCCTCTCAAGATCCATTCTGTCTCGGCCTTTCAATATTTGATAGATTTCAATGAACACCGCCCCCCCTCCCATTTTTCTTAGCCACAAAGCCATTAATTATCATCCAAATCACTGACATACAACGTAAAAAGCAGTCCCAACACCAACCCTGCAGAACACCACTACTCACCGGCAGCCAATCAGAAAAGGCTCCCTTTATTCCCACTCTTTGCCTCCTTGCCAATCAGCCAATGTTCTATCCATGCTAGTGTCTTTCCTGTAATACCACCAGCTCTTAACTTGTTAAGCAGCCTCATGTGTGGCCCCTTATCAAAAGCTTTCTGAAAATCCAAGTACACAACATCCACCAATTCTCCTTTGTCTGTCCTGCTGGTTATTTCTTCAAAGAATTCTGGATTTGTCAGGCAAGATTTTCCCTTAAAACCATGCTTACATTGGCCTATTTTATCATGTGCCTCCCTACCCTAAAACCTCATTCTTAACAATCGACTCCAATGTCTTTCAAACCACTGAGGTCAGGCTAACTGGCCTATATTTCCTTTCTTCTGCCTCTCTCCCTTCTTGAAGGGTGGAGAGATATTTGCAATTTTGCAGTCCTCCAGAATCATTCCAGGATCTAGTGATTCTTGAAAGATCATTACTAATGCCCCCACAATCTCCTCAGTTACCTCCTTCAGAACCCTGAGGTGCAAGTTCATCTGGTCCAGGTGACTTATCTACCTTCAGTGTTTTCAGCTTCCCAAGCACCTTCTCCCTAGTAATAGCAACTGTACTCACTTCTGCACCCTGACAGTCTCAAACTTCCAAAATACTGTTAGTGTCTTCCACAGTGAGGACTGATGCAAAATACTTATTCAGTTAATCCACTATTTCCTTGTCTGCCATTACTACCCCTCCACCATCATTTTCCAGCAATCCATTATCTACTCTCATCTCTCTTTTACACCTTATATATCTGACAAAAGTTTTTATATCCCCTTTGATATTATCGACTAGCTAACCTAATATTTAATTTTTTCCCTCCTTGTAATTTTTTTTTTTTTAAGTTGCCTTCTGTTGGTTGTTAAAAGCTTCCCTTCCTCTAACTTTCCACTAAATTTTGCTCTATTATCTGCCTTCTCTTTTATTTTTATGTTGGCTTCCCTTGTCAGCCATGGTTGTGTCATCTTCCCATTAGAATACTACTTTTTCTTTGGGACATATCTATCCTGCGCCTTCTGAATTGCTCCCAGAATCTCCAGCCATTGCTGCCCTGCCGTCATTCCTGCTAGTGTCTCCTTTCAATCAACTTCGGCCAGTCCATCTCTCATGCCTCTGTAGTCCTCATTACTCCACTTTAATACTGATACATTTGACTGTGGCTTCTCCCTCTCAAATTGCAAGGTGAATTCAATCACATTATAATCAGTGGCTCCTAAGGGTTCCTTTACCTTCAGCTCCCTAATCATATCTGGTTCTTTGTACAACACCCAATCCAGAATAGTTGACCCCTAGTAGGCTCAACAACAAGCTGCTCTTAAAAGCCATCTGGTAGGTGTTCTATGAATGCAATCTGAAAGTCCAAGAGTTTCAAAAAGAGGAAAAAAATACCAGACGAAATTTGCCTTAATTACAATTGACAATCTGTGGTTTAAGAATCTATTTGCTAGACCCCCGGAGGTTTCCAAATGGACTGCTCATCTTCAGCACTTGGTTACAGGTTGACAAAGCAACTTCCAACACTATTCAGAAGTTAAAGCCAAAAAAGACTAATCTATTTTTTGTTTTCAAGAAATTGAACACAGAATAGTTGAGTACATGATAGAGTAAATTTGAGAGGCCACCTAAATTTCTTCTGGATTTCTATTTAAAAATCAATTTTCCTTTAAAATCAATTTTAATTCACCGGTTATAATTATATATTTTAATCCTTCTTCAGCCCTCATCAACTGAGCTCTCCAAAACAATACTTTCTGAATGAAGCAAAATCTTTGTTGTAATTTGCAGTAACGGTGGGAAGATCTTTTCACATCTTCCCTCTAAAGCTATCACAATTGCACACAATAAAATATGAAACAGTCCAGCAGATGGTATCATGTGGTACTGCGCAAACACTGCTTTGTCACAAACACTTGATATCAAATGAGAAATTAAACAAGGACCATGCCTGGTTTCTCAAGTAGATGAAATAATCCCTCTAGAAAATTTTGAAGGGAGATAATTTGACTTTCTAATTCTTCATATAATCAGTCAGATACTCTGGCTATTTATGGTATATTTTTATTTCATAGCACTTCAATAAATACTTCATTAGCTGCAAAATACTCAACATCTGTCAGATCACTAAGTAGTTAAATTCAAATACTTCCTTCTCCACATCTATCTTCCCCCTTTTTTCCCCCGACAATCTACAGTTGCTTCTCTGGGGCTTCCCATCTTCCTCTCTGACTGCTTTCTTTTCTCTGTTTTTGCAACCATTTTGTTTGTTTTTTTATTATCTCCCAAAGGTGCATGGGAAGGTTTGTGCGCTTAGCTTTAGGAACTGCATGCCAGGCCTTTGGAGATTTGTTCAAATCTATGTCCCTATTAATTTGCAGATAACAGGGATATTTTATAGATTTCAGCATCATGATTTATCAACAGAAAGAAAGCAATACATCAAAAATATCCTTATCAAAACAACCTCTTAGCTATGAGTCAAATAAGAAACTCTGATCTGAAATAATTCAAGAAATTAAATCATTCCAAATCATAATGACAAAGAAGCACATTTAACTCACTGTGCTTATGCTGGTTCTTTATACAGAAGTTCTATCAGTTCCATTCTGTCTCTATTCATATTTCACAACCAAATTTTTTTTCCCCAGGTACACAGCAATTTCATTTGGAAGCATGACTGCTTCCCTTCTCATCACCTATAGAGCAAAAAACTTTCTGTTGGGGATCTGGAATGTGTGTGAATCAGTCAAGCACTTGCTTAAGCAAACTTGATAAAGAATACACTATTTTGCCTGAACTAGGAAATTAGAATACAGTGATTAGATTCCAGTTAATCGGGGCAGCCGCTTATTTGGGCCAACTCTTAAAAGAACAAAAACTAGTTAAGTAGCAGGGATTTCCTTTCTTTATTTGGAATACTATGGTGCTTATTTTGGACAGGAAACTGTTTCTTAACAGTTTCTAACTAGCGTCAGTCACGTGTACTTGTGTGGCTGTCAACACTACACCATCTTCAAATAGTGTCACTTTCGTGTTTCTGTTCAAAAAAAGTGATTTTTTGAGAGTTGGTGAGAAGTAACCAGTAAGACAATTTAGAACTGTTTTACTAATGCAGTTTCCAGCTTTCAGACTTAGAGGAGCTAGAAACGGCCGGGAGTGAAAAATGAAATGTGCTCACTACTTCAATAACTTAGGCACTACAAATAATGCAATATCGACAATAACCTTGAAAGTTACAATGAAAATAAATTTGAAGGATGCAAATGGCGAAAGCATTGTATGAAGACAGTTTGTTATCTATACTGGGTGTCTGCATTGATTTTGTTCATTTACAGTCGATCAAAAGAACAATGAAGCATACACTGAATTAATTCCTCCATCGACAACTATTAGGAACTAATATACAGCTCTGTTGTAGTATTAGTAGCATTCCAATTTGTTCTGTATTTGATTTAAATACATAATTTGTTACCCAGTTAGAGAAGTTTGTTTTAAATATATACATGTTTTTGACTATTTCCATGAAACTTTGGCCAATTGAGACAGCTGCTTAATTGGGCCAAACCGTACTGGTCCTGATGTGTCCCTATTAACTGGAATCCTTTGTAGTTCCTTTATTTCAATTTTTAAATGATTCGACAATGAATTAAGAAAATGTTAAGGAAGCGAAGCAGCAAAGGAAAAATCAATGTTTTATAAAACTGCATGTTTGTAAAACTGAAGTCTCTGTGCCAGCAAGATCAACTGCAAAATGAACACACATGCAAAATGCTTAAGGGGAAAAAGGGCTATTTGCAACAGCTTTCCAATATCCACATATATTTGCAAAAGTAGACTCTATAAAATGCTATCTGATGCATTAATTCCACAAAATCCTGGTAAAAGCTGCAACTGATAAATAACATCATTTTTTCAAATAACAAAAGAAACAACTCAAAACCTTTTTACCTCTTGTCTGATTAAAGCATGATCTACAGTCTCATTCAGATAAATGAATACTGTTTTTATATAGTATTAGGACATCTACTTTCATTGTAAGATACTGAACACTACTGGCAGCAAATCAAGTTTGAAATATGTGATTCGGAGAGGCTTCGACAGGTGGACATAAAGAGGGTGTTCCCTTTTGCAGGAGAATCAGAACAAGTGGTTAAGGTTTAAAAGACATTGCCTACTTAGGATAAAGAAAGCAATTTTATTTTCTCTTAAAGCATTGCAAGACATTAGAACTTTCTTTTTGAATGGGTGGCTGAAGCAGAGTCTTTGAATACCTTTAGATATATTGACAGTATGCAAGGACATGAAAGGTTACAAAGGTAGGCTGGATTACAGAATTTAGATTAGTCAGTTGAGCCATTTTATTAAATGGGGGAAGAAATTTAAGAGGTTGAGTGCCCCACATCTGTTATTAATAAACATAAATTAAATATGTTCAATAATGTTACAAAATATCCAACTACAATCTAAGGCACGTCTAACACCCTTCACAGATTCACTGCCACGGAGACAAGAGACTTACAGTGCAGAAAGAGGCCTTTCAGTATATCCCAAGCATCAAGGGTCCCAACAACATCCATGGACCAAGCAAACCTCCACCACCAGTCTCTGCTTCCCACTACTAACTCCGTAACGACCATTCCTTTCAGATTTCCCAAAATCATTTGCCCAGAATCTGTAGACAATGAAGTGACTGCAATTCCCATTGTCATTGTAAAAAAAGTTCTCCATGAAGGTCTTGCTTTTCTGATAATCAATGTCATCAGTTCGACAGGATTCCTGGCACCCAACAATATAGTAATTGAATGCAGAAGCCAATCACACGAAAAAAATCCTCAGAATGGAAGCATCTCATTAAAATTTATATATAAATAAAGCTTGAAGCATACAGGATTAAAGAAAGAAATACAAATAAATAAAAAATAAAAGCAGTAAGGTTGGATTATAGTATTTAAAGCTTAATTATGGTTAGAAATTCATGTAGAACTCAAGCACGCAAAATAAATACACTAATTTCAGAGGGACATGAGAAAAACTCATCTATTCACATCAACTCAAATGATTTCAGATTGACTTCAGGCACACAGTGACAAATAACACAGAACATGGTGACAAACTGGATCACTGATTTACTTCTGTATAAAGTGAGACATATGCAAATATCACAGGTTTGCCAAGTACTGATACACTGTCAAAATCACCACAAAATCAGGGTAATTGAAAAACTTGTGGCATTTACCTTTACATAAATTATCAATGAAATCCAAATGTTATTAATTTATTGTGTTTTTAAAAGAAGTATGCTTCTACTCTTTGCAGGTCAACCAAATACTGTACATTTTAAAAAGTTGCAATTCCTAAATCAGATGTGTACACACATATGAATCACGTTAGTTTTATTCTATCTACTTACTCTGGATAACAGGTTATGCAGTTCATGAGGATGGAGTTTGACAACTTCACCCAATTGTTGAGCTGCTGCTTTTCTGGTTACTGGCGTAGTCCCAGTATCAAGTAAAATAAAGAGACGATCAAGTCTATTGAAAAGAAAAAATAATGGCTTTTAGTACTTTGATGCAATATTATTGTACATGAAAATTATTTACTGCAAAACATTTGAACGTTTGCTAATGCTGAACATTTAAATAGTGATAGCATTGTACAAGTTCTAGAGGAAGTTTCAAAAAAAGTTTTATTGGAGTTGATTTAATTAGTTATTTTCCTTGTCTTACGACAATACTTAAATAGGCTTTCTAAACCCAAACATCTGGAGTCTACTCATTTAGCAGAAATTTCTATAAAAGAAACGGCAAAGAAAAAGAACACAATTATGCACTTATATTTACTGCAGCTATTTATGAGGGTGCTAGTTAGACCTTTCAACTTAAACTTGTAATTAGATATTGCTGAAGCGATTCCCATGTGTGGTTTACCTGGCAGCTATGGGGACTTTAAGCCCTTAGTTAGGTCAAAATGTTGAGCTTTCAATTAAACACATTCCAAGAACAATTTTTTTTCCCAACATGATACACATTAGCTAGTCCATTTAATAATTCAATAAACACATTTTGTTAGTTTGAGTTTATATACAAGCATCATCTCCCACAGATGTGCTAATTGTAGATAGCCATGTGACTTTATAGACAAGCAACTTTATTTACCAGATACAGTGGAATCTGGTTAATTCAGAACACATCAGGACCAGTATATTTTGGCCTAATTACACCACAGTCTCAATTAGTTGAAGTTTCACGGAAATAGTTAAAAAGGTATAGATTAAAAAAAAATACTGCCTGAGTAACAAAATATGTAACAAAGTACAGGCCCAGAGCTATGAAATGCTCCTCATACATTAACCCTTTCGTTCCCCCCAGTCATTCCCATGAACCTCCTTGAGACCTTTTCCAATGGAGTACAACCTTTTGCTGACAGCCAACACTGGCACACTTCAGGGATGTGTGCTTAGCCCACTACTCTACTCGCTCTACACCTGTGACTGTGTAGCTAGGCATAGATCAAATGCCATCAATAAATTTGCTGACCATACAACTATTGTTGGAAGAGTATCAGATGGAGACGAGAGGACGCGCAGGAGCAAGATATACCAGTTAGTTAGTGGTGTCGCAATAACAACCTTGCACTCAATGTCAGTCAGACCAAATAACTGACTGTAGACTTCAGAAAGGGTAGGACAAAGGAACACAAACCCATCCTCAGAGAGTTAAAAAGAGGAGAGTGAGCAATTTCAAGTTCCTGGGTGTTAATATCCCTGAAAACCTAACTTAGCAATGCAGCTATAAAGAAGGCAAGACAGAGGCCATATATCATTAGGGGTTTGAGGAGATTTAGTTTTGTCACCTAACACACTTAAAAACCACTACAGATGTACTGTGGAGAGCATTCTAACTGGTTGCATTACCATCTGGTATTGGGGGGGGGGTGGGCTGCTGCACAGGATCGAAGTAAGCTGCAGAGAGTTGAAAAATTAGTCAGCTCCATTATAGATACTAGCCTCTGTAGTATCCAAAACATCTTCAAAAAGCTGTGCCTCAGAAAGGCAAGCTTCATCGCTAAGGACCCCTACCACCCAGGAGACATGCCTGCTTCTCATTGTTACAATCAGAAAAAAGGTACAGAAGCCAGAGGCACACGCTCAGGAATTCAGTTTCTTCCCCTCTGCCATCCGATTTCTAAATGGCCACTGAACCCATAAACACTACCTTACTACTTTTTAATTGCTGTTTTAGCACTACCTATTGAACTATTTAACACACACACACACACACACAGTAATTCAGTTTTTTCTCTATATTTATCATGTAATGTACTGTTGCCACAAAGTTAACAAATTTCATGAAATATGCTGGTGATATTAGGCCCGATTCCAATCCTGAGAAGGGGCCCAAAACTGCTCACACTACTCCAAGAGCGATCTGACCAATGCCTTACAAGCTTCAGAATCACATCCTTGCTCTATATTCTAGTTCTCTCAAAATTAATGCTAACATTGCATTTGTCTTCCTTACCACTGATTCAACCTGCAAGTTAACTTTTAAGGAATCCTGAACAAGGACTCCCAAGTCCCTTTACACCTCTAATTATTAAATTTTCTCTGTTTAGAAAAGTCTATGCCTATATTCCTTCTGTCAAAGTCCATGGCCATATACTTCCCTGCACTATAGTCAATTTGCCACTTCTTCGCCAGTTCTCCCAATCTGTCCAAGTTCTTCTGCAGATTCTGTGTTTGCTCAACACCATGTGCTCCTCCACTTATCTTTGTCACCTACAAACTTAGCTACAAAGCCATCAAGTCTGTTATTTCTGATATCCAAACTGTTGATATACAATGTGAAAAGTGGTTCCAATACCAACCCCTGCGGAATTCCACTAGTCACCAGCAGCCAACCAGAATAACACCCATCCCTTTACTTTGACTCTTCCCTCCTGTCAGCCAATCTTCTCTCCATGCTAGTATCTTTCCTGTAATACCATGGGTTCTTATCTTGTTAAGGAGCCTCAGGTATGGCACCTTGTCAAAGGCCTTCTGAAAATCCAAGTAAACAACATCCAACGGCTCTTCTTTTTCTATCCTGCCTGTTATTTCTTCAAAGAATTCCAACAGATTTGTCAGGAAAGATTTCCCCTTATGGAAACCAAGCAGACTTTGGCCTATTTTATTATGTGACTCCTGGTACCCTAAAACCTCATCCTTAATAAGGGGATCCAACATCTTTCCAACTACTGAAGTCACACTAACTGGCCTATACTTTCTTCTGCCTCCCTGCCTTCTTAAAGAGTGGCATGACATTTGCAATTTTCCAGCCCTCCAGAATCTAGTGATTCCTGAAAGATCTTTACTAATGTCACTACAATCTCTTCAGCTATCTCTTTCCAAACCCTGAGGTGTAGTTCATCTAGTCCAAGTGACTTATCTACCTTCTGACTTTTCAGCTTCCCCGGTACCTTCTTTAGTAATAGCAATTACACTCACTTCTGCTCCCTGACACTTGAATTTCTGACATATTGCTGGTGTCTTCCACAGTGAATTCTTTCAGATTCTAAGGCCTCCTAAAATATACCTGGTATCTTTGGCTTATCTAAGCATCACTTAGATTAAAAATGCTCAATTCATTTGATTTAAATAATATAAATTTGAAAGAAAATTACAATGCAGTTATAAAATATAAGCATGCCAGAACTGATTATTTGATCCCGATTAAATGATTTTTCACCCGATTTATGCCCACTGGTTCTAATTTTTGGGTTTAGATTAACCAAAGACTGCCTCAGTCAAGGCAACAATTGTTCACTATCAACTTGAATAAAATTATGAAAGAGGAGTCAAAAGTGCCATCTATTGTAAAGTGTTTTACAATTAGGAATCTTCTTTATTACAAAGGTGATAAGAAACGTAAAGAATTTCAAACAAGAGAAAATCTGCAGATGGTGGAAGTTTACAGTCACAGATTTAACTATACCCAATGCCTGGGACTGGCGTAATGCTCCACCCATCTAACTCTGAGCAAGCATCACTTGCAGCAAAGCAAAGCTTTCATTTAAAGTACAAGATGGCTTTACATTCCATGATGTCATCCCACCTTATCTTACACCTACAGTGACCCATGGGCCAGTGGCCCAAAGCATTTAGTTCTCTTATTTTTCAGTATCTTGCAATTTATTTTCTATCACACATGCCCATCAATCCCCACCCCCCATGATTCTCTAGCTTACACAAAAGGATAATTTAAAGTTATCAATTAATCCACCAGAATGTCATTGTCCTAACATTGTAGAGTGTAGAAACAGGCTCTTCAGTCAAATACACCACAATGACCAAAATACAACCCAAATAATCCCATTTGCCTGCATTTAGCCTGGATCCCTTTAGACCAGGGGGCTCCCAACCTTTTTCCTGCTATGGATCCCTGCCATTAACTGAGGTGCCTGTGGACACTAGGTTGGGAACCTCTGCAACTTTCCTACCCACATACATGTCCAAATGTCTTTTGAATGCTCTAAGTATACACAACTCTCCCACTTCCTTTGGCAGCTTGTTCTGTATACTCAGTGCTCACTGTAGAAAACTTGTCCCTCAGGTCCTCCCCCCCACCTTCAACCTATGCCAATTTTAGATTCTTGTACTCTGGGGGAAAATATTGTGACCATCCACCTTTTCTGATTGAGGGCACTGTGCCTTATGCCCTCTTCTCCACTTTCAGGAAGTACATCTTTGCACCCTTAGAATCATAAACAGGAGAAAATCTGCGGATGCTGGCAATCCAAGCAACACACACAAGATGCTGGAAGAACTCAGCATGCCAGGCAGCATCTATAGAAAAAAGCACAGTCGATGTTCCGGGCCAAGACCCTTCAGCAAGTCCTGCCCAAAATGTCAACTGTACATTTTTCCCATAGATGCTGCCTGGCCTGCTGAGTTCCTCAAGCATTTTGTGGGTGTTGCTTGGATTTCCAGCATCCACAGATTTTCTCTTGTTTATGATTCTAAGGGTGCAAAGATATACCACATAGTTGAGAGGTGTCGCTAACAACCTTGCACTGAATGTCAGTAAGACCAAAGAGCTGACTGTGGACTTTAGGAAGGGTAAGGCAAGGGAACACAAACTAATCCTCAGAGGGATCAGAAGTGGAGAGTGTGAGCAATTTCAAGTTCCTGGGTGTCAAGATCTCTGAGGATCTAACCTGGTCACAACATATCGATGCAGCTATAAGAGAGCAAGACAGTGGCTATATTTCATTAGGAGTTTGAAGAGATTTGGTTTCGTCAACTAAAACACAAAAAAATTTCTATAGATGTACCGTGGACAGCATTTTCCCTATCGGGTTTGAGGGTGGGGTGCGGGCTATGACACAGGACCAAAAGAAGCTACAGGAAGTTGTAATACTAGTCAGCTCCATCTTGGGTACAAGCCTCCGTAGTACCCAAGACATCTTCAAGGAGTGGCGCCTCAGAAAGGTGACATCCATTATTAAGTACCCCCATTACCAGGGCGTGCCCTCTTCTCATTGTTACCGTCAGTGAGATACAGAAGCCTGAAGGCACACACTCAGCGATTCAGGAACAGCTTCTTCCCCCCGCCACACTATTCCTAAATAGACTTCAAACTCGTGAACACAACCTCATTTAAAAAAAATATTATTTCTGTTTCTGTACTTTTTTAATCAAATACTGTAATTGATTTACTTTTTCTTTCTATATTATGTATTGCATTGTAGTGCTGCTAAGTTAACAAATTTCACGACACAGCTAGTGATAATAAATCTGATTCTGAATTCTGATTCAAATGCTTTGCTAAAATCCACATGAACAATAACTTTGCCGACATCCTCGTTAATCCTCGATTATCTCTTCAAAAAATTTAAATTCACAAGACATGATTTCCCATGTATAAAGCCATGTTATCCCTAACAGTCTTTTTCTTTCCAAATGCTGCTATATCCTGTCTCTCGGAATCTTCTCCAGCAACTTTCCCACCACTGGGTCCAGAAGACTTGGCTACCTGGCTTGTCTTTGCACAAAGAACGTTACATTATTTGTAACCTTCCCATCTTGCAGCTGTGGATAAGGAACATACAATAATGTCTGCCAGGCCCCCAACAATTTCTTCTTTTGCTTCCCACAATGCCCCATGATACCTCTGGTCAGGTCCTGGGGATTTATCAACCTCTTGTACCATGTCATCAATATCCCTTTCATTATGTCAATACTGTTTTAGGACATTACTGTTCTCTTCCATGAAATCTCAATCTTCCATATCTTCACCAAAGTAAATATAAATGAGAAGTATTGACTTAAGACTTTGATATCCTCCATGATTCCATACTGAGAACCAAACTGATCTTTAAGGAAAACAATTTTTCTCCCTGGTTCCCTGGTTTTAGATACTTGTAGAATCTTTTAAGATTTTCCTTTATTTTCTCTATCATCTCGTGTCACCTTTTGCTCTTCCTGAATATATTTTTTCCTCAAAGAATTCACTTAATCCAACCTCCCTATAACTGATATATGCCTTCTCCTTTTTCCCCTGACCAGAGCTTCAATATTATTGCGACTTGGTAGGTAACCAAAAACCTGAGGACCCCCATCCTATTACAGAGTGTACCAATTCTGCAAACAGTATCTGAGGTCAGGATTGAACACTGACCTAAGCTGTGAACAAGCTGCAGAAAATATGAGATGAGCAGACTGATGAATAGCTTGTCTAAATTTTTGTGATCAAACCTGGAGTGGGGTTTAAACTCAAATGAGCAAATAATATAGGCAAACATTTCAGTCAAGTTAATACTTTATTTCAGTTTTGACATTTTCACATGATTCGCTAAAGCCAGTGAACACCCTGTTTACCTGATCAAAAGGCCGGAAGAAGATACGACAGAACTGTTTTAGACAGCATATAATCACTCAACAAACATTACCAAAGCAGATTGGGAAAACTACCAAATTGCAATTTGTAGAATTATCTAGTGTGTAAATTGGCTGCCACACTCAACTTAAAAATGGTGATAACTGTATAAAACTCATTCATCTGTGGGTTACTATACAGATGCTTAAGAATTCATGTAATTATGTGATTTCCCTGGGCCCAATATTATAATGACTGAAATACTTTTCTAATGACTTTTGGCAGCAGATTGCAACTTCAGTCACAATATGGGTTTTAAAAAAAAAATTAGAGGGGAATAGGTATCCACCAAAGACTAAAGATTTTCAACTAACTTTTGTGAAATTTAGAACTCTACTGGTAAATGCCACTGATAAAACTGGATAAGTACAGAAAAGACTGCTGATTTTGAGTGTTATTTGTACTTCACAAATTTAAAATAGAAAACAAAAACTTATATACAAAACAGCTTAAAAATGTCTGATACAGAATGTCTCCATTCTATCTCCCACCCCAACACCTCCATACTTTTCTCTAAGCCACTCACTGCAGAAGTTAAAACAAAAATCATGAAAATCTATTCTGAAAGCTGCAAGTATTTAAAACCAATCACAACAATGAATAAATTACTGGGGGTGGTCATAAAAAGGCAAGTAATTTCTGGCCAAGGATAGCACCAAATTTCTGGAAGTATGAGATAAGTGACAGAAATATTCTATAGATCTGGAAGCATTGAAATAAAAACAGTTTAAGGATTCAATTCTATGACCATTCATTAGAAGTGATTTTTTTTATCATTATGGTGTAAGGAGTACAAGGAAGTGAATAAACAAGGATGCAGGTTTGGGATTACTATAATTTTTAATTCTCATATTGTTTGTGCTTTAACGCATAAATTCAATTTACAGGACGCAAGCGAGGAAATACAAATACTATATCCAATAAGTTTGAAGTTAATACATATGACTTTTTAAAGCAATGAGCAGATCAACTGTGGTTGCAACAAAATTATTGATAAACACTAAAGAATTTTAGATGACTCAATACATGCAACCAAGATGCGCAAAATTCAGAGATCAAGCGCATGGTCATATCACACTTCAAAAGCTGATGATGAAAGATTAGCTTTCCCAGACGTAAACTGATCTACTGATTGCCTTCAGCATTGTCTTTTTTTCTTACTCTGCGGGCTGTGGCTCATTCTACTCACGAATCACAAAGTAATAAGGTTATTCGCTGGGTCCGAGTTACGTGGAAATTACAGGAAATTACGTTTTAGAGGCATTCTTAGGGTTTGGATTAAGATCAACCAAATTTATTCCAATACTATTCACAGCATAATTCTATTTTAATTTAGAAAATAATTTATTTGTTACAAGATCCTTTATTAAGAGACCATAATATTAGATTACCAATATTAACTTTCGGAATGCATTGTAAACTGTATGTGAATAATAGAAGGCGACTGGTGATTCAGTACGTGTCAATACGAACCCAGATTAATCTATTGTGCCTATCTGACGAACAAGAATTTCTACATATCATCAGTAATTTAAAACCCAATCCTGGACATTTATCCTGTAAATAACTGTAGCCTTGACTTCGCTGGCCCAACTATCACTTGTCATCATTTCTCCGACAGGCCTCAATACCCAACGTTAGTATTTCCAACCACACTAAGATAGCAAACAAGTTTCAGAGACATTTGCTAGCTCGAGCTCAGTTTACTGCGAGATTTATAATTTACTATTGAACGGCGGACCTCGTTGGCTTGGATCTAACAGAGGCCTTTCCTTCCATACTCTTTTCGTTTAATGTTAATATGGGGGAGCTAAAACACTAACCTCGAAACCGCCATTAAGGATCTGTAGCACACAATGAGTCGCCGTCCTGCTTTTGCCCAATACTCGCGGCTTTACTGCAGCATTTGTAGCTCACCGGCGGCCCATGCAGGGCTCGTCTCAGCAGCAACGCCGGAGGCCGCGCCGCAATAAACCTCGGAGCCGGCAGAAGGGCTTTAATTCATCTCCTCGACGCAGAAGATCAAAACACTTAAACCCCACACCGCATCGATTGTCCTGTGATCGCTGATTTATGGCTCGGTAACATACAACAGCCGGTTAGCCCTCCGGACAGGGTCGAGAAACGTATCGCATAAAAATGTGAAGAAAAACGACTTTTTTGCGAACAGGGAAGCCGCTCTCAGCGCGTGGATTTATATGAGGAGCCATCTTGCATTTATTGTCATCTCCATGTATCCCCCCATTTGATTGGCTGTAGTGGCTTCAGACGGCCAATCCCAATCAAGGTCTTTGAGAAAACAGGCCGACGGTGCGGGTGGAGAAGCGCTTCCTGCAGCGGGAGTCGGTGGAGTTCCTGGCGGAGGAGGGAGAGTTACCGTTCGGGCCTTATCCACGCCGCCTTGGGGAAAATGGGCACCAACTTTATTATACAATTTGGTTGAGAAATTGTCCTTCAATGACGGAACGTACCGCTAAAAAATAATGTTTCAACCACTGATAAAATTAGCTGGAGTAGCCACCGTGACAATTTTAGTAGAAATATTTAGACTTGGAACTGGATTTTCAAATCGAATTATTCTTCATCGCGGCTTCACTTATAGACTATACTTAGTTATGACTTCCACTGCGAAGGCTCACTGGAGAGGGACAGAAAAATAAAATTTGTATCCAGATGTAAACTTCCGTTATCAAGTACGATCAAATGCCAGTGTCATTTTCTATGGCCCAGTTTAAACATTTATATTTATTATAGCCGGTAAGCACTATAAGCACGAGCTGCTATAATACATTTATATCTTAATGACGGTGGCGGCATTACCGTCAATCCAGAGGCAACCTTGTGAAGTTCACATTTCAAATTTTCCTTATGACGGTAATATGAAATGTACAAATTTTTACCAAAAGGGCAGCTTAATTTTAATATTTTCTAGTACATCTTAACAAAATGCTGACAATGCTTGCAGACCGGGTGATATTAGTGGAGAGAAACAGTTGACATTTCAGGTCAATAACACTTCCCCACCCTAACACACGATTAAAGAGTAAACTATAGGGAAAAACAAAATAATATTTTGGCGTCTAATCGCATTCGATTTTGAAGAGTATACATAATGTGCACGATGCACAATTATGCATTTTACAAACTTGGATACATTCTTTCATATGCATAATGCAAGTTTCATTTATTTTGTCAAACTTTCCCTTTTGCTAGTTGAACACCAACCATTTAGAACTGCAGCAATTTGTAATCAAGAGGAAACCTGGAAAATTACAATTAGAAACGGCAGCCAAATTTAAAGATTTTTCAATAAATAGTTAGGAAAAAAGTATCAAAAAAGACATTTATCAACCACCGGAAGTGATGGTCTTAACTCCACCATGGACACTCCAGGAGGAAGGTTGTGTGTGGGACTAGCAACCTCATCCAGTAAAAAACCCAGTGCTATGCAACACCGACAGAAACTCTTAAGACGTCCCTGAGAGAGGCAAGATTTTCATCTAGAAGACACGAGATGGATTACACCTGGGATCAACTTGAAAGACTGGCCCAGGACAGAGGATTCTGGCAAGCTGCTGTTGGCAGTGTATGCCCCTTAATTAAATTTTAGCCTCATTTTGAAACATTAAACATACAAAATAAATGCTACAGGCCTCAAGTAAAAACCTTCCCAGAGCATGTGTGGAGGCATTATTACCAACTATATTTATGGTTTCTAAGAATGTCTAATTTATAGGACTTCAATGTATTAAATAGTTCTCAGAGTTGAATACCACCTGATTTAATGATGTTCCTAAAAATGTTTTTGTAAGAAACTGAATTTCGAGACAGGAATGGAGATTTTGAACTTCCACATAATAGCCACAGACCTACGGTTAAATACAGCAACCCAAAATGGGGAATTGAAGGGGGAGGATTGAGGGAGAAGAGCTAGAGTGGATCGAAAGAATAGGGAAATCAATCAGGCAGGGTAGACCAAATGAAAAATAGGTTGTTATCCTATACATCTAACAGATGGCTCCAAACTCAGTTTCAAATGTCATACCAATAATCACAAATTTGAAGTATTCACTGATTACATCCCATCTATTAGGTTGCAGTAAAAGTTGACCAAATTGATTGTATTATTTCTAAAATGATCTTAATTTATTTTGTCAATTTAAAAATTATTCATGATTTTCTAAAACAAATCAGTTTTACAGGACCTTTGTACTCGAAGTATTTAGTTTCCATTCACCAAACTTATTCAAGTTTCAAAAATTAATTTTTTTCTAAATACATTTTGTTTCTTGAATGCTACATTTAGATTTCTCAATTGTCAACCAGTTTCTGTATCTCTAATAATTTTGCAATGCAATAGGAACATCTGGAATTCAAAAGCAAACCATTAACAAAAACAAAGTCCTGGAAACGCTAGTCATGGAAGATCAATACAATATCTCTTTACAGGAGCATTATCTTCCTTTCCATATGCCAGCTAGTGCATCACCCACTCTGATTGAAATGTGTTGCTTCTTTATCAGCAGTTAAATATTAATCTAATATGATGCGCTGCTAGGTAATTGCAAAAAGCTTCTATAAAATTGACTTTTGATGGAGCAAAAAACAAACATCTCAACACATTTTAAAACACAAAACATTTATTTTTATTACTATTTGACGGAACATGGTTCTGTGAACTCAGCAGGTAGAACCTGGGCCATCTGACCGAATTTTACAACTTAGTCAGCAAGTTCCAAATCACAGAAGTTAGCTTATTTGGAGCAAGAAATGACCAAGATAAAAAAAAAAATGATTTCCTGATGTAATTTGCATTTCTCTACATGTGCAGAACATTTAAAAAAAGGACATTCCTAACGGTAAATTATAGGAGGCAACCTGTGCAATTCACTTTTAGGTTACATTTAAGGTCTCTAACTTTATTTTAAAAAAGTTATCTACAGTCTGTTGTGCTCAGAAATTTATCTTTAAAAAAACTTTTGAACCAAGACAATAAGCATATTTTCATACTAATGTATACAGAAAGAAATGACCAACTATTTCTGTTTGCATCATATTACATACCGCCAAAGATAGCAGCTTTAAGTATATGGTGCCAACTCAACAGAAATAAATAAAGTCTGGAGTGGGAAAGGGGGAAGCTTGTGGTCCCTCAGTATTAAAATTTTGGAAAAAGCAAACCTCTAATGAAAAATACAAGTGCTTGCTTACCATCCCAAAAATAAAAACAAATGAATATACATTAAATATAGTGGTTAGTTAGTTCCACTCATAGTCACGGAAGCTATCAAAATTATCATAGAATCCACCACCTAATTTACTCAAACTAGGACCACGTTCTGGTGGCTGACCATGATTATAATCGCGTGTAAATATTGCATTTGGGGTAGTACTCTGTGATTCTAATTCTCTTCTGCCTGATATGGAATAAGGTTTTCTTTCAAAATCCTCCCTGTAGCGATCCTGAGGTGCTGGCAGTCTTGTAGAATACGGAGCATATCTACTATGTAGACGTGAATTTTCTTCCAGATTACGCATTCCTCGATGCTCGTTGAAATGGTTAAACCTAGGTTTAAAAAGAGCACACATCTGTCAAATTTGCTAGTGAGAATACAACTTTTTCCATGTTCCTTTAAATAAATGAATTAGTTTAAGCCTCCAAAACTGAAGTTCTTTCATTTAATGTATGGGTCTATTTTCTTCCAATTCCTTGTTGAGCTTCACTGGTCCCAAGCAAACTGATGTCCAAGATTGTACATGTGTATGTTTATACAATTTCTACAGATATACACAGCTCTTCACTAATACATCTGTCAATAATAGACAGGTAAGTTCAGAAAAAGTTTTAGACATCTAGGACATACTAGGAGAATGGGAATTCAGAATTGAAGACCTGATCTGATGAAAATTCATTTATTTTATAATTTTGAGTATTCATCATTAACCAATGGAAATTGATAATTACCTTGAACGCCCAATGTATTCCTCTGGACCGTAGTCATCAAAACGGGAAAGCTGTCTGTGTTCACCATAAAGAAGTGACGGTGGTGGTGGAGGAAGTGGAGGTGGAAGAGGTCGTGGTCTAAACAAAAAAATGAGTGCAAGGTTTTGTATACCATTACAATGGCCACAATTTTTTCTACAGGAATATATTTAAATGATCCAGTCTCATTTCCTTGCCTACACTTAATACTCAGGGAAACAATACTGAATAATTGATCTAGGACAAAGATCATACGCTCCTAAAATAAACTGAGAGATGATTAATAAAAGAACATTTTTACTTTAAAAGATGGCAACTGTTAGAGCAGCACTTTGGAAAATGGAGATCCTTTCTCACTAACCTGGTAGAATCCTTCAAGGACTGTTGTGCTAATATGGGGATCAAAATAAAGTTTGTAGTGTTGTGTAATATATTTAAGAAAGATTTCAAGGAAGTGCTGCACAATGATATAGGAAAAATGTAATGTGGAGTTTGGTACCTTCAGAAAGGTACCAAAAAAGAGATTACATCCTCATTAGCCTTACAAGCAGATGAGTATGGAAGGTACAAGTTCCTTCAGGATGAACTTTACTATCTATGTTCATAAATGAATTGGATGAGGCATTCACAAATCTGAAGGTACCATTTTAAAAAGGAATTGCTACTGCAAATCAGCTATATTGATTGTCATTGCAGATGTTTGTCTGGAAGCTTGCCTCCACATTCAGGTCTGCTGTCCCGCTAACATTGTGAGTACTGACTTTAGACTAGTTCCCATCTGTTCATCGTTGGCCACATATCTAAATGCTTCTCAGCCTGAATACCAAACTATGATTTGTCTACCTTCCAAGCAGGACTTGCCTGTTGCCAAAGAGCTACTCTTCATAAACCCAACAGACAATGAGAGAAATTCAAGCCACAAATGTGAGGTAGCTTGATAAAAAAATTAAACAAGGATTATTTGGCCAAGTCAATTAGACCAGTCTTGCAGCATCCTATGCTATTGCTGTGACATAATGCATTGTTAGCCACTGGAGTAAAACTTAACTGCTTTGCTATGGCAGCCATCCCTGCAAAGCAAAGTAGTTCATGATTGGCACAAATCCCCAGGTGGCAGACTGAAGCCCCAACTCCAGACTTCCAAGAAGGCTTTTTAATTTTCCCGATTACCACATACCTGTATCTGACTAGCATACTCCTGATGCCTGCATTGCAACGCATTCATATGAAAGAAACATGCTACAACTAGCCAGCATTTTTTTCCACGGAGCTACTAGCTACCTAAAATGCAGAGCTCAAATGGGTAAAATAAAATCTCATTATTTACCTCACTTCTTTGTAGTATTTCATGTACACAATCAATATTTGGCCATTACGTAAAGACATTTAAGGAAATATTACAATGATCTTGTGACCATTGAGAAAACAACTTCCACCCCTCCTTCTAAGCCCTGACTATCCTCACTCTATTAATAGTTTTTCAATCACATTGCCAAGGTTTTGCTACAAGATCCAAATAACAGAACTATAGAAATTAAACTAAAATTATGTGCAAACATCACTTCCTGTCAAAGGTCAATTACACAGACTACAAGCATTTACCCGCAGAACCTAGAAACCAAAAGGAGTAGTAAAAAAGAATTTAGGGAACAATTCTTTCCAAAGAAAATAAAATTCATAATTAGGGTAAAAAAGGTATGTCAGAGACAATATCAATTAATTCACTTAAAAATTATATACACCAGTGAAAGTTCCCAGTGCAAGTAGAGCATTTGAGCATGATTTCAACACCTAAGAGAAGTTTGGATTAGTATATAGATGGTAGGGGTATGGAGAGCTATGGTCCGGGTGCAGGTCGGTGGGACTAGGCAGTTTAAATGGTTCAGCATGGACTATATGGATCAAAGGCCTGTTTTGGTGCTGTACTTTTCTATGACCTTTTATTTAACATTAATGAAAATTAATGTAGCTTTTCTTTTAATACTTGTTATGCATACTGTGAAAGGTGTAACATAATAGATGAAGTAGAAATTGCCCCCCACCAAAAAAAATTGAAAATAAAACAATGACTCCAGATCCATTTTTGCAGGTTAATGGTAAAATTGTCAGCATTTATCATAATTTCCTTGCATATCTGACAAACCTTAGCATTTTTCAAATACATATGCAAGCAGGGTAACACAAAAGTGCTGACAAAAACCCAGTAACATGTCACATTTGCCTTAAAATCTATCTTAGACAGAAAGGATCATCACCTTAAAGGAACAGGCTGTAAGAGTCTCAGAAGGGTGTCTGGTCATTCAAAAACTTTTAGAAAAGTTATTGATTTCTAAATAGACAAATCTTTGATAATGGCTTTTAAAACAAAATGTCTTAGATCATATTTAAGTGTTTTAAAGCTTTTTCAGATTTAGAAGTGTTTTTGAAAATAGGTATTCAGTTCGTGATTTTTTTTTAAAGAAGCGTCAGTTCTGGAAAAACCTGTGACCGCAATTGGGAATAGATTTGTACATTTTTTAGCACATCCAGACAGGACACAATTTAGAGTTTGTTGTTGTTCCTTATCACACCTGGTGGCGCATTGGGTAGAAACTTTGCCATTTCTTTAACATTTTTGTCTGTTCTTTTTGTGAGGCCGAGTTACTACCTTGATGCTCAAGTCAGCACAGATGGAAAGCGTGAAAGCGTACTAAGAACCAGCTGGATTTGAACCCGAGAGCATTTGCCTCAAAGTCTGGTGAGGATGCCACTACACTACAGGCCAGCATTCGTGTGTTTGTGCTAGAGCCTTTATGGTGTAAAAGGCTCTTTCAACATGCAGGGCCTAATCAGGATGGATCTTTATAATAGGAAGATTACTGAAGGCTTATAGCGAGCAACAAGTTTAAGTAGCTGTGAAAATTCCACTTTAAAGAATATTAAAAATAGTAATTTACCTGTCATGCCATCTATTATACGGGGGAACGTCAAAGTCTCTTGCCGGAAGAGGCAGTCCCCCATATGATGGACCACGCCGTGTATCAGGCCTATATTGGGATGGAGGTGATCGAGTGAGATAAGAAACACTGTGTTATTTATATTATACAAGCATCAAATCCAATAAACATATCAAGTGTCATTTTAGAAAACTTATCTTTAGAGATGTATAATAGAAAACAATCAATAAAAGAGGATGGGGCAAAGATTCAAATGCAACTTGGTTTGAGTTTAAAAGAACTGCCACAAGTCATAATGAGTAAATACTCAAGTTTGAAACATTAATTTCTTAAAATTGGAAGTGATTTTGGTGAGACTCTGCAAACAAATCTTGTACACAATGCATTTAGCTGAAACATACAGAATGTTCAAGCTGTATGATTAGATGCAAATCAGATGTTTGGTGCAGATTCACAGGAATACCCTTGTATTTTTTCCAACAAAGTTTTTGCATATAGAGTTAATTAGGCTCATAAAAATTTATGACATAAAAGACAGCCATTCAGCCCAACATATTTGAGCAAGTTAAAAGATAGATACCCAATCAAATCTCACTCAACACAAGATTCATTACCCTCCAAGTCACAGCTCTTCAAGTAAACATCCACGTATTTTAAGTTTAACGAGTGTCTCTTTTAGGAGGCAAGTTCCAAGGTTCTAACGTCCTGTGGGTAGAAAGAATTTTTCCTGAACTCTCTCTTAATCCTTCTACCAGTAATGGTTCAAGATTTTTTTACTTTGCTGCAAAACTTGCAGTTGGTTTTTCCTACTTACTTGGTCTAGACCCCTCAATTTTAAATACTTCAATTATTTATTTCTCAGCCTTTCTGTTCTAAGGAACTCAAACCCAGCCATTTCCATCTTGGTTCATAAGTTAGACATGCCAAGTCCTAGCAAAATCTTTATAAAGCTCTACAACACATTCTCCAGCAAAATCACATTTTCTGCCTAAATCTTCTTGAAAAACCAAGAAATGTAGGCACTATTCAAGCTGTAGTCAAGTCTTCTTTACAACCTACTAAACCTACTATAACCTCCCTGCTCTTACATCTTCTGATCATTGGCTAAGAAAGGAAAATATTCTGCATACTTTCTGGACATATATTCTAAGGTTTATAAGTTTCACCTTTCCTCTCATTGCACAAAGCAGTAAAACACAAGAACAGACCCAATACAGAGTACTTCAATAACTTTCTCTGATTCCAAACATATATTCCCTCCTTTATCCTTGAGTAGTCTTACTCTGTCCCTAGTCCCTCTTGTTTTTAAATACATGTAGAATTGTCTTGTTCATTGCAAAATATATTTCTGCTTTAGAGAACTTTCTCTTGTTCAAAATATACACCAAGAGATCATCATTCAGTTTTAATGTAGTTATGCAAAATTTTATGTGTTGTTGACAGTGAAAGGAAATATGACTTGTGACTGCAGAGAGGGGGGTCAGTTAGGCGGAAGAGTGGCAAATTAAGTATGCAATAAATGGAAGGATAGCAAAATGAGTGGAAGAAAAGATGCTGAAAATGTAACAAAACAGGTCAATACAATGGTTAGAAAGGCAAATAAAAGGTTTGCTTTATTATCCAAGGCACAGTATATAAGATCGTAAACACACTGCCTGATCTACTGTGTTCCTCCAGCATTTTATGTGCGGTAGACAGGATCCATTTTCCTTAGCAGTGGGATCAATAGTGAAAATACATGATACAGGATCAAAGAAAGAAGGGAAGTTTCAGTTGAGAGTAGCAAAGGGTTTTGGAACTCACTGCCTGAAAAGGATGGTAAAAGCAGAATTCATAGTATATTTAAATCAATACTTGGATATACACTTTGAGAGCAGTACCCTACAATGACACAGGGCTAATATGCTGGAAGGAAAGATTAATCTGGCTAGCTCTTTTTCAACTGACACAAACACAGTGGACTAAATGGCCCTTTATCTCAAGTCTGTGATGATTCTCCATCTGATATACCATTAATATTCTGAAGATTTTCATCTCTGTCTGGAATAGTTCAGTGACCCATATGAAAAATAACTTGTTTCCTTACTCTGGAAAATCATCAAGCATAGGCCTACGGCCATGTGGTCTTAAAGAATACGAGGGGTAAGGTTCCAGTATTTCTGGCTCTGGCTCTGGCTCTGGCTCTGGCTCTGCATCAAACACATCAATTCCTAAATTACTGCAAAACAAAGAAAAAGTCAAGTAAAACAAGCTTTATACAAATATAAATGGTAATTCTGGTAACATCATTTGCATATAATAATTTTGTTTAATATTTGATTCATTGTCCTTCAATTACTTATTTGTCTCTCATGATTAAACAGCTTATGTCCATCACTGTATCACTAATTACACCTGAATCAGCCAGACCTACCCCAAGGCAAAAAGAATGGTGACAAAGGTTATACAGTGGAGCTGGCATGGAATTATCTTTTATACGTTAGCTTCTAAACCTAATTAGAGGGACTACGTGGAATCTGAAAAACAAAAGTAGGACTTAGCAGACACAACTACGGAACCAAGATGTCATCGTGCATCTGATAATGCTATGTGTTTACTAAAGCAATAAATCATAATTTCTTTAAACTCTCTGCCACAATGCACTTCATAAGGTTTTGCAATACCAACATTAGAAGCAGTGACCTGTATAGGGGGTAAAACACCTGCTATCTAATATGAAATGCAAATACATTGGCAGTATTCCAGAACAAATAGCAAGAGTGCATTTAGTTTCTACAACAAGAACTGCAGTACAAATATAAAGACTATAACTCTAATCCTTCTATTTTCTAGATATTAAAATATTTCAAATTGGAGAATCAATTCCAACTCTAATTATTCATACAGCATCCCTCTTGTTTGTCATTGGTACCACAGTATTTAGATACTTAATTGCTTTTTTTTCTCAAACCCAGCTTTCAGCAAAACTTTAATTATGCTGCCTAGTATTTTCCCTATACTTATGAAGTTCTTTAAACGAAAACTAAATAAAAGCAAAGCTATTTGTAAAAATACAATTCTGCTACAATTACTGAGCTGTATTACAAAGCCAGCAAGTGCCATTTGGTAACTTATCAAGTGATCATTAGGTGCATGAAAGACTAGAGTGCCATGGTAGCTTAGTGGTCAGCACAACATTATTACAGCTTGGACCATTCTAGAGTTTAATTCTGGCGTCATTCTGTAAGGAGACTCGGTAACATCCTTCGCATGTAATGTGTGGGTTTTCTCCGGATCCTCTGGTTTCCTCCCACAGTTGAGTCATACCGGGTAGGTTAACTAGTCATTCTAAATTGTTCCATGATTAGGTTAGGTTTAATACAGTAGGTCTGTTGCGAGTTACTGGGGTGGCATGGCTTGATGAGCCAGAAGGGCCTATACCGCACTATATCGCTAAATAAATAGAAATAAAGGGTAGAGCCTATTAGAGATACAAAAACTAATTTCTAATCCCAAGAGCCACACTTTAGTAGGAATTACTAGATAGCATTTAGTTAGATGTGCCACGTGTTTGTGAGGCCAGAAATAGGAAGACTATACAGTTTAACACGTGGCTAAGGAGTTGGTGTAAAAGGGAGGGCTTTTTGGATCATGGGGCTTGTTGTAACTTCTACTTTGAAAAAGGCACAATCAACAACTTCAGGCCAAAGAAACAACTTTATGTCGAACTTCAAAACCGTTATGTATATACAGAGGCTTTCACAACCCGTATGGCATGGCAGGCACACTATATACACAGCACACCGGAAGTAAACCCCCCCCCCCCCCCCATTATTCTAATTAGTATTAACTTACTTTTAATAATGCTCACATTACAACACTTCTTCCCCTTTAAAATCCAACATCCCCAAATGTAAAAACTAGGAAATAAAAACAGTGGTGTTATTAACTTGCGTACCCCTGAAAACTTATACTAGTATCTCAGCAACAGTTTACCATCTGGAAAACATGACAGATTCAATATGCAATCTAGCAACAAAAAAGAACTGTCCTGTCAAAGATTCAGTCTGTCAGGAGGTTTGATCTACGCACTACCCTCGGTGACCCAGCTGGCACTGCTGGTGAGGGTGCTTTGGGTGGATCTGGTTTTGGGGGCATGAGAGGGGTCTAGGGGTCTGTGTGTCTGCGTGAGAATGTCCATCCTCTTCAGGGGACCCTGACCCCTCTCTGCCAGCGTCTCGCCCTCTGGCAAAGTCACTGGTGGACATGCTTCCCCTGTAGTCTGACTCACAAATGGAAACTCCATAGGACTGTCTGCCTCTGAGCCGGTATCATGAAGCAGGCGCACGTGGTCCTGATGTCTGCGGAAAACACGCCCATCAGTCAGCTCAACAACGTAGGAGACAGGACCACTCTGCTTAAGAATAACCCCAGGCAGCCATTGCTGATTGTTTCTCACATAGACATTGTCATCCGGTTTTAACTGTCTCTCTCACGCATGTTGGTCATGTCCCTCCTTCTGATTTTCCTGCTTTCACTCCACTTTCGCCTTGTGTGTATTAATTGTGATGTACTCCTTTGAATCCTTGTCGAGCAGCAGCTGTTGGTAGGCGTGGCTCATGTCCAGCTTTGTGAACAGCTTACCCCCTGACAGGGTCATAAACAGATCATCCGCTCATGGCAGAGGGTACTCCTCCAACCTAGAGATCTGATTCACCGTAAGCTTATAATCCCCACATATCCTCACCGTATTGTCTACTTTCAAAAATGGAACAATGGGAGCCGCCCACCTTGAAAACTGGGTGGGTTCAATAATGCCCAGCCTCTGTAGACGTTCCAGCTCCTTCTCGATTTTGCCCTTCATGGCATAGGGCACCGACCTGGGCTTAAAAAAACATGGTGTAGCCTCAGGGTCGACATGGAGTTTCACTGTCACACCCTTCAGTGTCCCTAGCTCGTCCCTGAAAACGTCACTGTACCGCTGCAGAATGTCCTCCGTTGTGTGTGCATACTTAATTTCATGCCAGTTTAGCTGGATTTTGCGAAGCCAATTGCGACCCAAAAGACTGGGCCCCCTGTCCTTAGCTATCGCTAGCCTAGCTTCAGCCTTCTGACCCCCCGCTGAAATGTCCACATATAACACCCCTAAATGAGGTACAGACTGCCCCGTATAGGTCCTTGAGCTTTAACGGTCTAAAGGGAGGCAGGTTGGACCCCCATGTCCTCCTGTAGGTCTCCTTACTAATGACCGATGCAGTAGCCCCTGAATAATCTCAAACTTAATGTCCTTTCCCCTGACGGTGACTGTGGCATAATATGGTTCAGGTGGTTCCTCATCTGTTTCCACTGCAAACATGTTGTAGGCACATGCTGCCCCTTCATCTGCATTTTCTAGATGATGTGTGGCTGCCTGAGCCTGTTGAGCTTTCCCCTACCCAGGCTTAATCTTACCCTTTGAACTTTTGCACTTTTTAGCTAAATGTCCCTTTTTGCTATAAGCATGGCAGACAGTGTCTTTGAATTTGCAATCATTTGCATAGTGCGTCCCTCCACACCAGAAACATTCCACCCGCTTTGCCTGTTTACCAGTCTCCCTCCTGACTTGGTGCACTGCCGCCGACTGTGAACACCGCCCCCCCCCCCCCCCCCCATGTCCTTTCTGGATATCCTTGACATGATCAGCAGCCATCTCCATGCCTTGGGCAATCTCTAAGGCTTTCTTGGAAGTCAACGGTGGGGTTTCCCCTAATAGGCGGCGTTGTATGCCATCATTATTAACGCCGCATACCAATCGATCATGGAGCATGTCATCCAACACCGCTCTGAAATCACAATGCTCTGACAGCTGCCGAAGCTCGGCCATGAAATTGGCCCCAGACTGACCTGGCGTCCTGAAACAGCTGTGAAACTTACACCGTTGGACTATCACAGAAGGTTTCGGATTGTAGTGGTTCCCCACGAGCTTGACGAGTTTGTCGTATGGAATGTCCCCCGTTTTCTGCGGTGTGGCTAAATTCCTTATTAGCTTTTAAGTCTTCGCCCCACACACACTCAGGAGAATAGAGCGCTTCTTAGCCTCCTCAGTAATTCCATTAGCACAGAAAAAGTGCCCCAACCTTTCCTCAAACTCCTGCCAGTCCTCGTTTCCTTCCAGAAATTTCCCGATAGTTCCAAACGTAGCCATCTGAAACGCGAAGCTCCCGTTCGAAAAACATGCCGATACGTTCACAAAACCAGTTCTCCTCGACGCCAAAAATATGTAGTAACTTCTACTTTGAAAAAGGCACACTCGACAACTTCATGCCAAAGAAACAACTTTATGTCGAACTTCAAAACCGTTATGTATATACAGAGGCTTTCACAACTGTACAGCATGGCAGGAACACTATATACAGAGCACACCGGAAGTAAAAAAAAAAGAACAGAAGTAAAACCCCCATTATCCTAATTAGTATTAACTTACTTTTAATAATGCTCACATTACAACAGGGCTCTCTTCCAGCGAACATGGGATCTGTACAGAAGAGACAGTTGCACCTAAACTGGAAGGGGACTAATATCCTAATGGGAAGGTTTGCTGCTGCTGCATGGGGGGGGGGGTTTAAACTACAGTTGCAGGAGGATGGGAAGCAGAGTACCAGAACAGTTAGTGTAGAGGTTGTGGAGACAAGGCCAGGATTCAAAAGGTTGGCGTGACTAGTGTCCTGAGCTGCGTGTATTTCAATACAAAAGGTATTGTAGGAAAGGCAGATGAGCTCAGGGTATGGATCAACCCTGGAATTATGATACTGTAGCCATTAGTGAAACTTGCAGCTCAATATTCCACGGTTCCGTTGTTTCAGACATAACAGAGCAGGAGAGATTAAAGGAGGAGGGGTGGCATTACTAGTCAAGGAAAATATCACAGCAGTGCTCAGTCAGGACAAACTTTCAAACTTGTCTAGTGAGGCATTATGGGTGGAAGTGAGAACTGCACATATTGATTGGGACGTCCAAACTGTAACAGGACTAGATGGGATGGAGTTTGTCAAATGTGTTCAGGAAAGTTTCCTTAATCAGAACATTGAAGCTCCAACGAGTGTGTGCAATACTTGATCAGTTATTAGTGAATCATCAGGGCAGTAGACAGAAGTTTGTGTAGGGTATACTTTGCACCTGGTGATCACAATGCCATTAGTTTCAAAATATGCAAAAAGATAAGTCTAGTTTGCAGCTTCAGGTTCTAAATTGGAGAAAAGCCAATTTTTATGGTATCAGAAAGGATCTGACAAGTGGGGATTGGGACAGGCAGTTTCCCGGCAAAGGTGTACTTGGTAAGTAGTAGGCCTTCAAAAGTGAAAATTTGAGAGTACAAAACTTGTATGTACCTGTCAGAATAAAAGATAAAGATAACAGGTGTGGAGAATTTTGGTTTTCAAGAGATACAAGGTGGTGCATAGCAGGTATAGGCATGTAGGAACAAATGAGGTGCTTATGGAATGAGTATAAGAAATGCAAGACAACACTGAAGAACATCAGGAGGGATAAAAATAAGGCACGAGTTGCCCTAGCAGACAAGGTGAAGGAGAATCCGAACGGATTCTACAGAATTCAAAATTGGTCCTCTGGAAGTTCAGAATGGTAATCCATGCGTGGAGCCAAAACGGATGGGGGAGATCTTAAATGAATTTCTTATAACTGTATTTGCTCAGGAGACAGACACAGAGTCTATAACAGTGAGGGAAAGTGGCATCAATTTCATGGCCCCTATAGATTCCAGAGGAGGTATTTACTGTCCTGAGGCAAGCTAGGGTGGATAAATTCCCAGGGCCTGACAAGGTGTTCCCTCGGACTCTGTGGGAGGCAAATGCAGAAATTGCTGGGGCCCTAACAGAGACTTTAAATCATCTTTAGCAACAGGTGAGGTACCAGAGGGCTGGAGGATAGCCAATGTTGTTTCACTGTTTAAGAAAGGCTCTCGGAATAAACAAGGAAATTATATAGGCCGGTGAATTTGAGATCAGTAGCAATGTTTTTGGAAGGTATTCTAAGGGACTGGATATATATACACTTGCAAGAAAAAGTTCGTGAACCCTTTGCAATTACCTGGTTTTCTGCATTAATTACTCATAAAACAACGTCAGATCTTCATCTAAGTCACAATAATAGACAAACACAATCTACCTAAACTGATAACACACAAACAACCATACTTTTTATGTCTTTGTTGAATACATTTCTTAATTATTTCAGTCCAAGCTAGAAAAAGTAGGTGAACCCTTGTTTTTAAAAACTAGTAGAATTTCCTTTAACAGCAATAACCTCCACCAAACGTTTCCTGTAGCTGCTGATTAGACTTGCACAATGGGGCGGAGGAATTTTAGACCACTCCTCCATACAAAACTGTTTTAGTTCATCAATATTTTTGGGATACCTTGCAAGAACAGCCCTCTTCAGGTCATGCCACAGCATCTCAATTGGGTTAAACTCTGGACAGTGACTTGGCCATTCCAAAACACAAATTTTCTTCTTTTTGAACTATTCTGTTGTTGATTTATTCTTGTGTTTCAGATCATTGTCTTGTTACATCATCCAACTTCCATGAAGGTTCAGGTGACAGACCGCTACCCTGACGTTCTCCTATAAAATGTCTTGATACAATTTTGAATTCATTATTTCCTCAAAGATTGCAAACTGTCCAGGTCCTTGAGGCAGCAAAGCAGCCTCAAACCATGATGCTCCTTCCACCATGCTTCACAGTTGGGATGAGATTTTGGTGTTGGTGTGTAGTGCCCCGTTTCCTCCAAACATAGAAGCATTTCTGCCAAAAAGGTCAAAATTTCCTCATCTATCCACAGAACATTGTCCCATAAGCATTGTGGAACATCTTTTGCAAACTTGAGACATGAAGCAATGTCTTTTTTTTTGGAGAGCAGTGGTTTCCTTCGTGGTGCCTTCCATGAACACCATTCTTGCACACTGTTTTTCTTATAGTAGACAGATGAACAGAGACTTGAGCAATTCTACAGATTTCTGCAGCCTTTTGCTGTTACCCTTAGGCTCTTTATCACCTCCTTCAGCATTGCACATAGTGCTCTTGGTGTGATCTTTGCAGGACGCCCACTCCTAGGGAGAGTAGCAACAGTACTGAATTTCATCCATTTGTAGACAATTTATCTTACTGAGAAATGATGAACACTTAGGTCTTTAGAAATGCTTTTGCAGCCTTTTCCAGCTTCTTGCATCTCTACAATTCTTCTTCTAAGTTTAGGCAGATGTGTTTGTCTATTATTGTGACTTAGATGAAGTTTAATTAATGCAGAAAACGAGGTAATTTGCAAAGGGTTCACAAACTTTTTCTCGCAACTGTAAGTATTTGGATAGACATAAACTGATTAAGGATAATCAGCATGGCTTTGTGTGTGGCAGGTCATGTCTAACCAATCTTATAGGGCTTTTCAAGGAAGTTACCAGGAAAGTAGATGAAGACAAGTCTGTGGATGTTGTCTACATGGACTTTAGCAAGATATTTGATAAGGTCCTACATAGGGGGCTGGTTAAGAAGGTTCAATTCCTCGGCATTCCAGATGTGGTAGTAACTTCAATTAGACATTAGCTATGTGGGAGAAGTCAGAGAGTGGTAGTAGATGTCACTCTGACTGGAAGTCTGCGACTAGTGGAATGTCACAAGGATTGATGCTGGGTCCGTTGTTGCTTGTCATCCAGATTGACAAGCTGGATGATAATGTGGTTAACTGGATCAGCAAATTTGCGGATGACACCAAGGCATTGCACTTTAGTAGGACCACTCAGGGTAGTTCTTACACAGTGAACGGTAGGGAACTGAGCAATATGGTAAAACAAAGGGATCTGGGAATACAGGTCCATAATTCATTGAAAGTGGCGTTACAGGTTGATAGGGTTGTAAAGAAAGCTTTAGGCACATTGGCCTTCATAAATCAAAGTACTGAGTACAGGAGATGGGATGTTTTGAAGTTGTATAAGACATTAGTGAGGCCTAATTTGGAGTATTGTGTGCAGTCTTGGTCACCTACCTCCAGGAAAGATATAAATAAGGTTGAAAGAGTAGAGAAAACATTTACAAGGATTTTGCTGGGTCAAGTTATAAGGAAAGATTGAATAGGTTAGGACTGCATTCCTTAGAACTTAGAAGATTGAGAGGAGATTTGACAGAAGTTTTCAAAATTATCAGGGGTATAGATGGGGTACATGCAAGCAGGCATTGTCCACTGAGATTGGGTGGGACTACAACCAGAAGTCATAGGTTAAGGATGAAAGGTAGAAAGTTTAAGGGGAACATCATGGGAAACTTTGTCACTCAGAGCTGTGAGTGTGGAAAAAGCTGCCAATACAAGTGGTTCACATGAGCTCAATTTCAATGCTTAAGAGAAGTTTGGATTGGTGCATGGATAGTAGGTGTTTGGAGGGTTATGGTCCAGGTGCTTGTTGATGGGAATAGACAGCCTAAATGTTTCAGCATAGACTAGATGGACTGATGGGCCTGTCACTGTGCTGTACTTTTCTGTGAATTTATTACCGTGTGAACTGAATTTGAAATCTCTTGATGTGAACGGCCCATATAACAATCAAATAATGTGCTAAATTGCTTTTATAATTTCATAATAAAGCAAACATTTTTAAAAAAGAAATCACCTTCTCATTGGTCCACATCGAAGGTCAGCCAGATATACAGCTCCATCCATTTTGTGACCCCGGGCAGTATTGAAAACTTTAAATTTAAAAGAAGCATGAAAAAAGGTAATTAAGAATGGCTCATTTTTAAAATAGGGAAATGAATGCCTTCCGCATAAATAACCACATACGTTCTATTGTTGTCTCAGGGTCCACTTCTTCTACGTCAATTAGGTATCTAATTGGTAAACAAAACACATTAATATAATCTTAAACAACAGAGAATCTGCAGATACCGGACAGTGATTTGGCCATTCCAAAACACAAATTTTCTTCTTTTTAAACTATTCTGTTGTTGATTAACTCTTGTGTTTCGGATCATTCCCTTGTTACTTAATATAATCTTATTAATTTTTAGCTGAATCTTTCCACAAAGTTATTATGTCCAGAGAGAAGTAATTAACATATTCCATTCATGCTGAATAACTATCAAGTAGAAACTTGAATAATATTAGGAACAATAATTGTAATCCAATATTTGCACTAGTTTCTTCATTAAGGACAATCTTAGGATGATTAGGAACAGTGAAATAATTTAGATTTAAACAGTATTTACCTGCAGATAAGGTATCCAGTTCTATTAATTCCACCTGTACAGTGAACTCCAATAATTTTATCTAAAGATAAATTGAAACGAATTGAAACTTTACCAATGTGCAAAAAAATTACAGAAAAATTTTAATACAGCTACCAGGATATTCGACGGAGCTTGTAGAGGTCAAAGGACAGTAATGAAAATGCTTATTCTTCAACTTTGTGAAAACTATGAAGATTTGAAAGCCAGGTCTCCACTGACTTCAATCCAAGGCTATAACATGTCATCTTCATTTTAACTAATGATTTTGGTTATCAATTATTTTCTCCACTTGCAAAATCAGAAACTTGCATGGGGGTTTCTCGCAATCCCTCATTTCCCAAAGTTTAGCCTATGAATTGGCACTTCAATGTAGAACGCCTTTCAGTTCAGTTCTAGTTTTTGCATACTTACATGAAAGTGGTTTGTTAAAACTATGAAGATTTGCAAGGTGCAAGATTATTTAAACAAATCAATACAGAGAAGGAATGCAGAAGAGCTGATTGTTGGAAGACGACACTGAGTGGTAGGAATGAATTTGGAAAGGTCAAATCATATGTCTCATTTTAATGATATACAGTATATTATTGGATGAAGTAGAAAGTAGAACATAGAACTGTACAGCACAGGGCCAGCTAGTGGCGCAATGACATCAGCGCCGACCCGGGAGCGGAGGTTCCCGGGTTCGAAACCAGTCCGGTCTGCTCCCGGGACACTTTCCATCCGTGCCGGGTTGAGTGTCGAGATCGCAACTCGATCTCGTAAAATAAAGGGAAAAATACTGCAAAAATGTGAGGAGCCTTGTAAAAAGCCATGAAAAAGACATCATCCTGGACGTACGCAAGCACATGCAGACGCACACGCACAGACACGCATGCACGCACACGCAAAAAGAACTGTACAGCAACAGACCATTCAGCCCACAATGTCTGTGCTGTGCATGAAGACGAATTAGAAGTGATGAGCTATTCTCCTCCAACAATAGGAAGATAACTATTGCCACAAATAGGAGTAGCTCAAAAAGTGAATGGGTGCAGTGCTGTGGTAGAATTTTGGATTCTGTACAGGCAGGCTTTAAATGGCTGAAATAGATTAGGAAAGGCAAATAGAGAATACATGTTACGTGTGGTACAATGAAATCTCATTTCTATTTTGTGTTTTCAGGGTTACTTCATCTCATTACCCTTTACAGCATTTGCTTTGTAAGTGTGTCTATCCTTCTCAAGTTGTTGCTCACATGCCAATTTAACCAAATGTCCATTGTCACTCAAATTTTAAATTATACTTCAAGTTTTCACTTTGTCACTACTCACAAATGCACTCTATCCAACAGACAAGCAGTGATTAGGCTTCCTCCCTTTGATAAGAATGTAAAATAGAAGGGAAAATACAAGAACTAGAGATGTACCTCCACATATTACTACTCCAGCATCAGAGGCAGACAGGTCCTACCCCAGTTATGAACATGCCATGTAAAATTACCCTTGAGTAAGTGCTTGAGAGATTGACAGTTGTATGTCAACTGCTGCAGGCACATTCTCCCTGGAGGGAACATGGCATTTCCATCTACCTTTTCTACGCGCCACCAACACCCCACCCCCGTCCCCTCAAAAGACACAACTATCAGGAGCTGGATTAAGCAGAGCAGAAACAGGAGCACTGAATGGACTCACTGAGTTAGTAAGACCAGTTGGTGACTGTTCTTCCCACACGGGCTTCCTCTCCCATCACAACCATTTCTGTGATCCTCTCCTGCATGTTTTGTTCATTTCCAATTTATACACAGTTCTCAGGAATAGAACATTAATATAGCTTGGGGACTGCTTGTATTGGAAACCATTACATAGGACATTCCAGAGAAATTTGATGACAGAATCAAATATAACACAATAACCAGACATGCTGAGAACACCTTCAGGGACTGAAATAGGATTTTCATGAATAATTTATCTTTTATAAGTTTTATCTTTGATAAGAGCCTCACATGTACAACAAAACATTATGAAAATTGTTTGAGTATTGAATTCTCAGATGATTCTCCCTGTGCTTGCACTGTCACAGGAACTGTGTCTTCCCTCGAATCAGCTCAGGTACCTAAAACTTGGTGGGACTAGTTAAACAAATAATTAGGTTTCTGTTTGATGATTCACAAAATCTCCGTGGGAAAGTAAACTTCCAGTAAGATTAACTTGAACAAAATGTTTCACATAGTTTAAAACTCGCTGCATAAAAGCAATCAACTTACTGTAATACTTCATGATTTATAATTCTCCCCCAGTTTCCATTGTATTTCATCTCATTTTTGGCAGCTAGATGCAAATGCCAGGAAATCTGCATGTGATGTTAAACTTGTGATGAAATATTACTCCAATTGAGAAGTATCAGGGATGGGGTAAGGGTAGCATGAAATCAGAAGGGAGGAGCCATACAGAATAAAAATGCTCCAGCACAAGTAAATGTTGGCACACTAGAAGGAACTCTTAAATGTGCTATTGCTGAATGACCCATTAATCTACCATTATTCTCACCGTATTTCACATCCAGAGTCTATTAATATCTCACAAATGCATAAGAGGACAACTGACAGGTTGCTTTTCACAAGTATCTAGCCATTTGCTAGGATGTTGCCTAGACTTGGGGTTTGTGTTACAAGAGGAGGTTGCATACACTTGTACTTTATTCCTTGGAATGTAGGGGATTGAGGGGTAATCTGATAAGAGGTATACAAGATCATGAGGAATGACAGGATGAAACAGCAGCCAGTATTTTTATCTTAGGGAGATGTTACAGCAAGGAGGTTTAAGATCACAGATGAGAGATTTTGAAGGGGCATCAGAGGCGTATTCTTCATACAAAGGGTGATGCATATTTGGATTGAGATACCCGAAATAGTGGGGATACAGGTACACTAGCAACATTTAAAAGCCATCTAAATAAATACATGTTCAGGTGAGGTTTAGACAACTACAAGCCAAAGTGGGCAGATGGGATTAGCTCACTGGGCTACATAATTGGCATGGAAGAGTTAGGCCACAGGGCCCATTTCCATTCTGTAAAACTTTATGATTCTACAAATTCAGTGTTATAAAACCATTTCTGAATAAAAGGTGCAATAGGTTTACTACCTAGAAAATGATCCAATCAAATGAATTCTAAAAACCTCAGTTATAATGCATAAATTAAATACGGATTGAACACTATCCCAATCCACACTACTTTCTCTCAGAGTATAAATTAGATAAATAACCATAATTAACAAGAGTAGCTTATTACTTACCATTGTCAGCATTTTCCCATAAAAATTTTCTGACTCTTCGTTTAAACTGAAGAATTGTAGCATCATCTGGTACTTCATGCCCAACTGTATACAGCTTTTGATACTGCACACTTTTAGGCAAATCCTAAATAAAATAATGCATTATGTGGGCACCTAGGTTGACCATTCAATTTCAATGAAAGCCAAAACTAAAGTTGAATTACAGATTATTTCTATACCTTTTCAGTATAATAGCGAGTTGTATATGTTAAGTCAATTATTAATCCAAGTTCTTCATTTTGCTCTTTAATTTTTGCTATAAGATCCTTTGGAGAAAACTTCTGATTAGCTGTGAGCCTTTGACTAATTGCCTGCAAAGAGAAAAAATATAAACACATTTACTATAGTTTTAGGTCATATCCTACAAGAAAAGATGAAACAATCCTAAACTTAGTTCAGGAAATGCAGCAAGGCGAAGACATAAATTAAGAAACCTCCAAGAAAGCAGGATAAGGTTTCAGTGGTTAGAGAGTTAAAAGCAAAGAAAGTTTAAAAAAAGATTCTTGACTGAAAAGGAAAGCAACTAGGAAACTCATTCAGATAAGCAAGTTGTTAAGAGAAGCAAGAATGGTACATAAAAGTGGATATGATGAAACAAAATCTTCAATAAATAAGGATGCCATGCAAATGGAAAGATTTCATTGATCAAGTATGGCAGCTGTAAGCAGCCCAGGTTTGCCCACGTATCTATCAAATCCATAGTTACCCAATTTAGATCTTTTGGCAACAAATTTTCTTACAGAACCTTGTTACAAGTTGGCCGGTTGTACAGGAACTTCAGTCACAAGTACATCACATGGCATAGTTTCAATAAGCCTCAACAACATAAATAATTTGACAGCCAGTTAAGCCCTATCTCTCAAACTTAGCTAGCTGCTAAATTATGTGGATGTTTCTGTTTAAAGTTACTGAAAGAAAATTTTAACTCTTAATTTGAAGAAAATACAAAGAACCGAAAACATTTCCATATTGTAACTATTTCCTTCCACTGAAATGAATGGAAATGCTGAAACTAGGAATGTCCAACCAGGAATAAATTACCCTCGTGAAAGTATAGGATGTCGCAACAGAAAATTATAGTTAAAGATAGAAAACAAATCAAATGAAATAAATCCTTTTATGTAGGGGAACGAGGGGAAAATTAGAACGCCATTTAATGCAGAAGTGCAAGGCTAAGTAATTTAGCTGAACAATTACAGAAATAATGTAAATTCAAATGCACAAATGAAAGTGGGAAGGCCAGTGGAAAAATGGTATTTTAAAAGAAACGGGAAATTTTGTTTTCATAAGATAGAAAGCAAAAACAAGGATATGGCACTAATCTCATACAACTCATCAGTTAGGCTGTCACTGGAATATAATGCCTGGTTTACAGTAGTTTTAGTATATTAGGGTTTCCCACAATACTTTCTAATTTGGGCAGGGTATGATTAAGATAAATTTCTTTTCTACTTCAGATTTTCTTCAATGTACAGAATGACATTTATCGTAAGACAAAGGAAGTAACCAAAGCTGGAAAATGTTTAAGCATTTTCCTCCAACAAGTTGCCCAACTGTTAGGTTATATTTTCACCATCAATTCACCAAAGAAAATGTGCTTACTCCTTTCAAAGGGACCTTGAAAGCAATGAATCTCGTTCTTGGTATGCGTCGACCAACGGGTATAATGCCTCTCCATCTATATTATAATTAGATGAAAAAAGGTTTCAGTAAATAATAATACCAGATTAGTGGTTAAGTTGTCATAGGCTACACTTAGAAAAAAAGTTTAATAAGTTTTATGTTATTTTGTCATGACTCGTCACTTAAATTCTAAAAAAAATACAGATTAAAATCAGAGAATGCTGCATGTATCACCATGAAAACCTTGGCCATGCTTTATCAAAAATATTCTTTATCCTATCCATTACAACCCCATCCTCTAAAACTGAACAATTTTTTCCTGTTTACTCAGTTCCAATGAAGGGTCCTCAACTTGAAACATGAAATGTTTTGTTTCCCACAGATGCTGCCTGAAGTGCTGAATGATTACCTCATTTTCTGTCTTATTATTAGCAAATTCCAAAGCTTACTTGAGCATTTAGTTGCAGTTCACCAAATTGCACACTTACTACAATGAAACATGACATTGGCACCTGCTGCTAAATAACCGACAGGTGTTAGAATGCAAAAGTTAAACTGAAAATGATGGAAGGAAGTCTGACAGCACTAATGCAATTGTTATTCTTTATTCTAGCTATACAAAACCCTGGTTAGCAAAAGTCTGATTGTGACCTTGCAGGGTAGCAACAACAGATTTTTCTAGAATGATAATGAGCTTCTCAGGATAAATTCTGATGAAAGACTCCACTCACTACAGCAGTTTTTTTTTCTAAATTTAGATGCTAAAGGCAATTCAGAGAACTGGAAGTCCTGAGCACCACCGAGAGTGCCCTGACTAGCTGTACCACTATCTAGTATGGGAATTGCAAGGCACCTGACTGCAAGACCCAACAACTGATTGGAGGAACGATGAGAGAATTATTGGGGTCTCTCTCCATCTCCACCACTTTCAAACGCCCCTCCGCCTCATCCAGGATATATTCCAAAAGCACGGCAGTTGCAGGGTCCTCAGGACTGTTAGGGACCCCTCAAATCCACAACACAATCTCTGACCTCCTACCCTGAGGCAGAAAGTATTGCTGAATCTGAACAAGGACTGTTAGACTGGGTAACAGCTTTTTACCAGGCTTCTGAACACCCTGCTATCACCCAGTACACATTACCTATGACAGCACAAGTAACATTGCGCTGTTATATATTTAACTATATGGTGTATATACACTTTGTCTACTTGTACATCTACAGAAGTTTATTTGTTAATATTATTCTGTTACTATTATTTTATTACTTTACTATTCTTTTACTATTAGTATTATTTTACTATTCTGTTATTATATATGTGATATATCTACTGTGTATTGCAGCTTGATCCCAGAGGAACGTCATTTTGTTTAGCTGTATACAACTGTACGGCTGAATGATAAAGAACTTGGAGGAAGCTATTTCTACTTATTTGAAAGCTGAAGATCAGGGAGCATAATAAAATTACAGTGAGATCTTTCAGGACTAATGTTAGAATGCACTTTCACAAAATAGTGTACAGGAGTGAGATAAATCGAGCACGCGTCACAACAAGCTTGCACTTAACGCAAGACCAAGGAATTGATTGTGGACTCAGGAAGGGGACGTTCAGGGAATACATAACGGAGCTCACCGAGGGGCAGCAGTGGAAAGGGTGAGCAGTTTCAAGTTCTTAGTTGTCAATATCTCTGAAGATCTATCCTGGGACATGCCAGAAGAATTGCTATGTCACCAAAGACTACAGCAAATTTCGAGATATACCATGGAGAGCATTCTAACCGAATGCATTACCGTCTGGTTGGAGGGACTAATGCACAGGGTCAGAAAAAGCTGTAGAAGATCGTAGACTCAGTGAGCACCATCATGGGCATTAGTCTCCCCAGCATGGAGGTTATTTTCAAAAGGCTATCCCTCAAAAAGGTAGCATCCATCATTAAAGATCCCCACCATTCTGAACATACCCTCTTCTTATTACCACCACCATTGAGGAAGTACAGTATCGTGAAGTTGCAGATTCAACATTTTAGAAACAACTTCTTCCCTTCCACCATCAGATCTCTGAACGGTCTATGAACCCATGAACACTACCCCATTATTTTTGTGTTACTTATTTTTCATTGCACTGTACTGCTGCCACAAAATAGCAATCTTCACAACACATCAGTGATAATAAACCTAATTCTGTGTTAAAACAAAACTGGAGTACACTAGTGGAAAGTTGCAAACAAGGGGATGGAGCTACACAGTAAGAGGCAATTTTTGTCTGCAAGCGTTGTGAATTTCAGGAATTCTCCACCACAGAGGATAGCAGAGGACAGATCATTATATACATTCAAGGTGCAGATGGATATACAATGCATTCCAGATAATTGGGACACACCAGCGCCAGTACATTTTAGCCCAATTAAGCAACTGTCTCCAATTAGTCGAAGTTTCAAGAAATTGTTAGAGGTATAAAAAACAAGCTACCGGTTAATGGAATTTTAAAAAAGTATGTATTTAAATTAAGTATGGAACAAATTAGAATTCTACCAATGCTACCACAGTGCTATACAACTGTATTAATTCCTAATAGTTATCGGTGTTGAAATTCATCCAGTGTATGCTGCCATATATGAGGTGTCCAGGGAGGGGTAGCACCTCTGGTGAATGGGCTTGTCATGTCCATTCTGGGGCAGCTCACTCACCTTTAGTCCCCACCAGACACCCAGCTCTCACCTGTGGCTCCAAATAGCTGTTTGCATACAAAAGCAGTCATACCACTTCAACCAGGTGAGGGTAGCCGGCAGGCCTTCATACCCCAGTAAAATAGAGACATGCTTATTCTAACACGTGAAGTCAGCTCTGGCAGACTGGGTAGACGAGTCAACAGTGGGATCTGATGATCAAGAAGGCAGGTCTGCAATGCTTTGTGGAAAGCGAAGGACATAATAAAGCACTGAGGTAATCAGTCATCCATTGCAACCAAGGAAGACCCCAGTTTGTGACAACTACTCATACCACTGGACCCAAACTTCCAAAGTTGAGAGAGTGGAACTGTCCCAGTGCAACATATTTTCCACTTTAAAAACTCTACCACACAGATTTTGTCATTGTCCGATTCGACAGATTACCAATATGCTGCCATGTTCTCTTGACTGACTGTAAATGAGCAGAGACACCTAGTGCAGATAATGGACTGCTTTCATACAATGCTGCCGACGACCGTATCCTCCAAATCTTCATTGTCATTGTAACATTCAAGATGACTGTCGATACCTTCAAATCCTTCATAGGTCGTAACTTTTTGAAGTAAGAAAATAGTTTTTACTCTGGCCTGTTTCTAGCATCTACAAGCTTGAATGCTTGAAACCGCAATGAACAAAACAATTCTAAATTGTTTTACTGCTTACTTTTCCTCGCCAACTATCAGTAAAAAAAAAATCACAGCTTTTTGACCAGCTACACTGGTACTACTTAAAAACTTTTCTATGAGCAGCGTGTGGTGCTGAACGGCTACACAAATTCACTCGACTGACACTAGTTAGAAACAGTTTGGCAATAGTTCCTGTACCAACTAAATGAAGGAAATCCTTATTTTCTTGATTACTTTCTGTTATTTAAGAGTTGTCCTAAATAAGCACCTGCCCTGATTAACTGATGGCATAATTAACCGCTATCCACTGTATACTTGAAAGATCAAGGAATTGAGTTATGATGAACTGACATAGAAGCAGAGTTGAAGTCAGCACAGATCAAGCATTATCATATGAAATGATCAGGAAGATTTGAGGGGCTTGGTAGCCTGTTCCTACTTTCTTATATTACTGGAAATAGTGATTAATGTTGGGAAAATTATGAATTTCATATCAGGAACATTGAGTTAAAAGGCATTAGAAGGGATATATTACAAAGGTAGGTATATCAACTAAAGACAGACTAGCTACAATCTCATTAAATGATTTAAGTCTTTAAGAATTGAATGGTTTTGCAATTGTTCTCTGTGTAGGTCATTTCTAAGATTTTGTTATAACATTTTCTCGTGTAAACTGAAAGAATGATTTGTTTTCACAAAAGCTTCCAATTAATATCAGCTCACATTCTTAAAAACAAACTATTTTATTTTGTTTCTTTTATTGAGTCAGATTTGTACAATGCAGGAATAAACCCATCAGCTACTCACGTCCATACTGACCTTTTTACCCATCATCACTGATCCGATTTGACCATATTAGGTCTACATCATTTTATGCATTATTTAAGTGTCTTTCTAAATCTCTTAAACAAAGCAATTATATCTAACTCCACAATCTCCTTCAGTAGCAAGTCCCAGATATCAGCCACTGCATTAAAAACTTCACCCTCAAATCTTCTTCATCTCTCCTTACACTTATGCCCTCTGTTTTTTTTTAATACCCCTACTATGGACATAGTCATCAGTATTAATCTTAGCCATTTTATTTTCCCCCATGAATCTTCAAGATGTGGTATGTGGGTGGGGGAAGAGGGGTAAGGGAGAGAAAGAAAAGTTTTAATGGTTTGTACTCCTTTAATTCGTGCAAATCTTTGGATGTGCTAGGACATGATCCACAAGAGAATATCAAGACTATGGGAATTTACATGAGAGTCAGCATGAAAACAGGTCTTTCTGCTCACTAAGACAGCAGTGACCAACGGTCTTACAATAATGCTACATCAATCCTGATTGTGTCATTTACCCACACAAATACACTTCCAGATTTTAAAGTTTACAACATACACACTTAACTACTAGACTTTGATATCTTTCCACAGTCCACCTTACTGGCCTAAGCAAAAATAGTGTTCACCTACAGAAATAGTCTTGAATGTTGATATTCTGCTCACAAGTGTGGCTATCAAATAATTACAAAGTTTAGTGCCCAGGGAAGAAGAGAGCTGAGATTTTTCTTTATTTTCTTCATAAATTGCACATTTTCTTCCACAATCTCAATAACTGAATTGTCCTTTGTGCACAATCAGAAATTCTGGCAATGAATATTGGTATTTATAGTTTTGAATGTCTACTGCTCAAATCCCAATTAAAGACAGGAAATCTAGAGAATTATATACACTTAAAACAAACCCAGAGTGACACCTTAAGCTGCCTGCTGGATGTTCCTTTTGCTGAAAAATCTACCTCTTTCCACCAAGATCTACAAACACATCACAGCCTTTTGGTAACCATAGTATTTAAAACCCTTCAAATTAGTTGAGTGGGAATCTTTCAAACATAACCTTTAATGTGAACATAGTTTTGCAAAATTACTTATTTGCAATGTTTCATGCTCCTTTAACTTCAGCCTACTTTTACATGGCCTAGTGAGAGGTCCACAAGGAATATCAAAGCTATGGGAACACACAAACAGGCTCTTCTGCTCACTGAATTGACACACCATAAACCATTCATTTTATACTATCTCTACATTAATCCCATATAAATTTATTTTCTCCACATTCTCTTTAACAACCCCCACCCCGCAAGTTCTACCATGATGCACTTTACAGTGCCCAAGTAATCTAATATCCCACATGCCTTTAGTATATGAGAAGCTAGGGCATCTGGAAGAAGGATGAATGTGTAAACCTCACATAGCATTCAACGTCAGGATCTCTGAGATTGAGAGGTGGTGACTCTACTGGCTGTGCCACAGTGCAACCCATATGACTACCTTTGAGAATGGCCAAAAGGAATTTAAAAAAGTCTCAACAAGTTTTCTACCACTAAGGCCACAGCACAGGGTTAAGAAGCAGCTACTGAAACAATCCTAAATTACCCTAATATTTTCTCCCTGGAACAATGTGCCACTCCAAGGATCAATTTTTTTTTTAAACAAATGATTAATAGATGTGCATTTAGTTACCTGACAACCTATATACTGTATGTTGACATTTAAATATTGTTTGAGAATTAATATGAACTCAAATTGTGTCCCTGCTTTACAATTTTGACAGCTGCTGTAGTTTGATGTGTGGGTTGTCATTGAATAATTTTCAAGAGCTCAAGTATTATGAATGAGGAAACAACATAGCCTTGAAATCTGAATATTTTGAACTTCAATCAATACAATTAACCATGTAAATTATTGAACTTAATGATTAATATCAGAAAAAGGTACAGTATCACATTTATCTCCTGTAGAGCCTTTCTGATAGATTTAAGACATCTTGCATACGTTTTAATAATTCAAATGTATCCAGCTTTCTAAAATATGGATACAATTACTAATATTCAATGTATAGGCCCCCCCCCCCCCAATTGTAGCAGGGTTTGTTTTTGTGAACTGCTCATAACCTAAACTGTTCACAATTCAGAAATGTGTCGCAAACCAAGTTCCCACATGGCATTTTTCTGCAGCCCCACAGCAGTAGGCAAATCACCAGTCTTCCAAATGCTCAAATATCCAGGCAGTACCAAGATGGGCATTTGAATACTAAGTTATAACTTACCTACTGCATATGCTACTATTGCCAACAGTCAATGTATGTGAAAAGAGCTTGCCCTCGTTTTAAGATTCATAGTTACTAGATTACTGATCCTGACGTACAGGTGTATTGAGAAATGGTCAATAAATATTTAGTGGTTCCATGGGACTATTTTATTAAGATTTTCCAACTGTGTTTTGTAACATACACAGGAGGATAAATGATTAGAGAGACAATTTCACTGACTTGTACTAGGTGTCACTACAATTTGCCTTTTGCTTTTAATATTTGTGATTTTCCTCGAACGAATGCAGTTACAACTTCAATACTACAATGAGGAATTTGGACTCTACCACACTTGATTAACTGTTCTGGATTTAAAAACTTATAATTTATAATAAACTTATCAAATAATATTCATTGATGAGAAGCATTCTTAACTATTTAATGCAATTCTGATCCAGCCCTCAAACCACAGGATTTTAGCACCTGGCAGCAGCAAATCACAAAAGATTTTCATCCACGTGAGATAAATCTGAAAATTAAATAAGTGGCCCTACCTTTAAAACCTTAAAAATGTAATAGGATACGGATAAAAGGTATCATCAAAATGAGTTAAGTTTCAAAAATAGGTGACAATTGATCAGAATGTATAATAAATGCCTGAAGGCCAAAATAAAACACTTTCAAAAGTTCAACAATTTTTTCCCCATAAGGCAACAGTGTCACATGGAGTAGAAAGGTATGAGATGCTTTTTCAAACTTGGGCCTATTTACTCATTCAAACAATCAGAGCCTCATCACTATCCTGAATGGTCAAATAGCATGGGTAGAAATGATTCAAAACATCCAAGCTTCCCATTATTGACAAACTACTTGCTAGAAATAGAGTTTCATTTGATGAAGGAGGTTAGAATGATACAAGTTCATCATATAGGAATTTCCGCTAGGAATCCTTAAGTTTTAGCAGTCCATCCTTAAATTTATGCTTTATGGATTCAATTAATTTCAGAAATAATCTTGCAAAAAATCTTTCAAAGGTGCAGTTTTTCCAAATCTTTAATTCCTTCAATTTTCTAGTGAGTACATTTTATAATGACCGAAACTAGCTGTGCCAAATCACTGACTTTTATTTATGTAAAATTCAGTCCAATTCATATTCCTCAGGAATGTGGAAAAAAAAAGTTAGATTTTGCACAAGTAGATTTTAAGTAGCAACACAAACAAATAAGACTTCTGGGGTCCAGGACTAATATATTTGCAATCATAGTTGCTAAAGTGTAATGACATGAGTGGGGATGGAACAAGGATCAACAGAAAATGTAAGCAGTTAAATGCGAAATGTTGGAAAGCTTTCAGAATTATAGAATGGGAAGAGAAGCAATAGAATGTTTTAGACTAATGTGAAAATGTCACATACCAGGTTTCGCTGAATTGCATGCCGATAAACTGGAATACCAAGACCTAGCATGAACTATAAAACAAAGCACTGGTATTTGGACTTCCTCTTTACAGTAAGTTGTACAACTTAAGGGTCATTTTCTACTTTTCTGTCATGTTTGATTTCACATTTCTCTGTACAGGCTTTGCTTCCTTTTCCAAACTCTGTATACATCACCTGTCCAGCTCTTGGCTCCATCCCTCCCCCTCCCGTCTTCTATCATTTTGGATCTCCCCCTCCCCCTTTCAAATCTCTTACTAGCTCTTCCTTCAGTTAATCCTGACAAAGGGTCTCGGCCCGAAACGTCGACTGTACCTCTTCCTAGAGATGTTGCCTGGCCTGCTGTGTTCACCAGCAACTTTGATGAATGTTGCTTGAATTTCCAGCAACCACAGAATTCCTCGTTTTTCTGTATACATTCAGTGTTTTCATTGGTCATCAACCCTAATCCTTCTGGTGAATTTACCCCACTTTAAGATTTCAAAACTAGGCAAATATAAGAGTCCATCACTGATCCTTGAACTAGTGAAATTAGAATGTATACATCCACTGGAAAGTTTTACTTCTCCTGCTGCTCTTTATGCATGTTAGCACTGCTTTCAATGCTGAATGCCTCGAGCTTCAAATCTCAAATGTCCAAATATGTAGAGTTGCAAGAAAGAAGTTTGTGAACCCTTTGTAATTACCCAGTTTTCTGCATTAATTACTCAAAATGTGGGTGATCTTCATCTAAGTTACAATAATAGACAAACACAATCTGCCTAAACTAGTAATATACAAACAACTGTATTTCTCATAAATACTGACTACACCATTTTAACGATCAGTCTGGGTTCAAAGTAGTATGTGAACCTCTAGGTTAATGCCTTCTACAAAAGCTATTTGGAGTTAGGTGTTCCAATCAATGAGATGAAAGTGAAAGAGGTGTCCTGCCCCTATAAAAAGACAAAGTCAGGTTACTGACAGAGCCTACCCTTTAAAAGAAATCTGTATGTGCACCATGCCACGATCAAAACAACTTTCAGAGGACCTTAGAAGAATAATTGTAGAGCTGCATGAAGTTGGAAAAGGCTACAAAAGCATTTTTAAAGACCCAAGTGTTCATCAGTCCACAGTATGAGAAATTGTCTACGAATGGAGGAAATTCACTACTGTTGCTCTCCCTAGGAGTGGGTGTCCTGCAAAGATCACACCAAGAGCACAACGTGCAATGCTGAAGGTGAAAAAGAACCCAAGGATAACAAAAGACCTGTAGAAATCTCTAGAACTTGCTAAAGACTTTGTTCATGTGTCCACTATAAGAAAAACCATAAGCAAGAATGGTGTTCATGTAAGGACACCACAGAAGAACCCACTCTCAAAAAAACAAAAAAAAATTGCAGCACATCTCAAGCTTGCAAGACTATCTGGATGTTCCACAACATTTCTGGGGCAATGTTCTGTGGACAGATGAGACAAAAGTTGAGCTTTTTGGCATAAATTCACCCTGCTATGTTTGGAGAAAAAGGACACTACACACCAACACCAAAACCTCTTCCCAACTGTGAAGCATGGTTTGGGCTGTTTTGTTGCCTGAAGGGCCTGGACAGCTTGCAATTGCTGAGGGAACAATTAACTCAAAATTCTATCAAGACATTTTACAGAGTAAAATGCAAGCAGGGTAGCAGTCCATCACCTGAAGCTTAATAGAAGCTGGATGCTATAACAAGACAATGATCTGAAACACAAGAATAATCAACAGAATAGTTTAAAAAGAAAATTAGTGTTTTGGAACGGCCAAGTCACTGTCCAGTGCTTAACCCAATTGAGATGCTGTGGCATGTCCTGGAGAGGACTGTTCATGCAAGGTATCCCAAAAATATTGATGAACTGAAACAATTTGTATGGAGGCGTGGTCTAAAATTCCTCCTCGCTGTTGTGCAAGTCTAATCAGCCCCTACAGGAAATGTTTGGTGAAGGTTATTGCTGCTAAAGGTTCTACCAGTTATTAAATACAAGGGCTCACATACTTTTTCCAGCTTGGACTGTGAACGATTAAACAATGTGTTCAATAAAGACATGAAAAGTACAATTGTTTGTGTTACTAGTTTAGGTAGATTGGGTTTGTCTTAGTATTGTGACGTAGAAGAAGGTCAGACCACATTTTATTAGTAATTAATGCAGAAAACCAAGTAATCGCAATGGGTTCACAAATTTTTTTCTTGCAACTATGTTTGATAATTTCACAGAACTTGATATAGCAAAATGACATCCTTTGCAATACACATTGAACAGTTCCCTACTATTTATAGCTTTAGACGTTTGTAGATATTAACTTCATACTGTGAACAAGCTGGTTGCCATTCCTATTTCCAAAAAGGCTTTCCTTTGCCTACTTTGTAATTAAGTGCTCAAATACTGGTTACTTCTTATTCCTTGGCATAATGCCATATTTTAAAGAATTCTGCAAATTTAATTCAATTCCACTACATTTAAAATGGAAATGGCTAAGTAAAATGGAAATATCGCGTTTTTTAAAAAGCGTTCAGTATTTTCTTTCCTAATTAAAGGTTCTATCACTCTACTGTTCTTCCTTGGACTTTAAATACATCAAATGGTTAAACATGTCAAATCTTTACTCTCCAAAACTGTTTCAACTCTTGGCTACATCTCTGATAACTAAGCAGTGTGTGAGACCACTATATTTTAATCAGCTACCAAAATTCCACATCTCTATCGTTTCAATCCTAAAATTGAATGACTCTATAAAATGATGATCAACCAAAGAATAATCTCCATGAAAATCTTAATACCATCTGAAGAGAGCAAAAACAAACCTAAAGACAAAGTTTAAAAAATATATAATTTACTTTAACTAGAAGCTGGTTTAGGGCCATCTTCATGATTTAAGGTACTGCTAAATTTCTTCCTACTCCCCATTCAAAAGTAAATTACATTCAATGAAGGAATCTTTAAAAGTTACATTTCACTAATTATAAAAACCTAAGTTAGGCTTGCAGTGTAAGATGTCTGCATTTGATCCATAATCGAAGTCATGTTACATTCCTCCAGATACATTTTAATTATGTCAAATCCTTTAACTGTACCAAGTTCTCACTTTTGTGCATGTGCATGTTACAACCCAATTGTATCTACAATACCGACACAACCCTGGAATTGCCCAGCCTGAGGAAGCCAGATACTATACAAAAACTGCTCTTTTACTATCAATTTTTCACTACCTAGTAGAGGCCGCAGATTACTACATATTGGGTGCTAGCTTAACAACTCTCTGTACTGTCAGGATCTAAACATAGCAACTTTACAAACCTTAAGGTTGCATAAAAAAACTTTATTTAAAAAAAAATGAGACAATCACAACTTTGCTCTGTAAAATTCATTGAATAGTAAATGCAGTGGACCCAATAACTTTACAAACAATGCTTTCCATGAAGATGAATATAAATGATCACATTAGGTTACACATCCTTTTACATCAATTACCCAATAAAGGAAATTTATTAACTTTGATCTTGTATTAAAAGCTGTAAAAATAAGGCATCTTGGGCACTGCAATATAAACAAACTACTTGCAGGCTTCACTTCAATGCACCAATTCTCTCTTCAGGCTCTTCATTTTCAAGTTTAGTATCAGCAGTTCTTCGTTTATGGAGTCGATCCATTTAAAATTTCTCTCAAAATACTTCAACCATAAAAAAAATTGAGAAGGCATGTTATTTGCTTTAAAATTTTCCTCAATCAGCCACATTGTTCCATCTTATAGAAGAAACAATCTTAATCTCTTCAAAGCCAAATTGCCAGGTATTCAATGCACTTCTCTCTCAAATTTTAATGAAGTCTTCCAGAGATTTAGTAACTCTGATCAGTTGTGAGAATGAGAAGAGGAATGGGGGCAATGATCAGAGTTTACAAGATTTAAAAAAATCCTTCACATTAACAAATAATAATTGTTTGATTTGTTAGGTACTTTAATCTACAGCCATATATCTATGGCATTCTAATGAAATTACATTTCAACCACTTAACCAAACAGAAATCGGTCATGGCTTCCCCATTTCTTTTTCTATTACTGGTGATTATTCAAGTAAAAAGGATAAATCCACTGTTGAGAAAGCCTGAGATAATGCATTCCATTTACAAACCAAATTCCATTTCACAATGGAATCATTATCTGACAACTAAACTGCACGTTTAAATAATTATATAAGTGAATAAGCCACACAAAAAAAATTAGTGAACACATAAGCATAATTGTTCAAAGAACCATAAAGCCAAATTTCAATCCAAAACCACCTTTTGATTTATTACAATATTTTAAGCTATAAACAATTCAGAAATTTTTTAGCAACATAAATGAGATGGCAACACAACTCTACAAAGAATGAGGTACAGTTTTAAATAAAAGTTACATGAAGTCAAAAAAAAGCAGTATCAAAACAACTCAAACTGCTTGGAAAAAAATGTAGTTAAGGTTGTGGACCTTTGGAGTCTTGATTATCCTGGCTTCAGGATAATCAACGGCATTATCCCAAATTCCAAAGAGATTCAAACAAAAAGGTTTTTAGATACAATTATTGTAAACTTTAGATGGAAACACAAATACTGTTTTAAATAAATGGTAAAATTAAAATCACAGAAGATCCATTTTGGTTGATATGCTACCACATACTTAAAAATGTAATTTGCAGCAAGTTAAAATTATTATATATATGCCTGACAGTTATTGCAAGTACCATGGTTACAGCTAGACATTTAAATAACACCAAAGGATATACATGTTTTTAAAATTTAAAACTCTAGAAGTGGGCAAGTGCTGCAGCAAGTAGTGCCAGTGCCACAAGCCTTAGGAGCTGTGACAGTGATGTTTTTTTTTTAAATAAACTACTTTACCCCAAATTGTGTTGCTGGAAAAATTGGTTAATAGGTTAATCCAATAGACAGTCCTAGCTCCAGTCCAATGCACAAATGCTTTTTCTTAACTATTTGACAATTAAGCACAAAAAGTATTCTGGCAAATCAGTTAATGTTGTGCAAATTTGATATTTAATGCTATTTTCAATAAATTCCTTTCCAAACATTTTTGTACATATAACACAAAACTTGCCCTGCAGTTAGACTGGAACCTCAACTTCAAACATGATCTAACTGGTATCCCTACGTTTTCAGTGTGCCTCAAGTCAGTAGACTGGGAGAAAAAAAAAGCCCTATAAAATATAAACCTGTGTCAACAAATAGGACTTTAGGTGTCATCTCCAATTTATTCATTTTGACAGTCAATGCTATCCATAGTTAAGTCATGTCCATTAGGCATCAGCTAATGAACATGACCATTCTAGGGAATTATTTCTCACAAATTCTCAACCAAACCAATACTTTGATGTTTTGATAATTAAATTATTATTTAACAACGGTATCTCACCTGTGTCTTTCACCTCTGCTTAAGTATGCAGAAAATCAAATGTTGGACAAATGATTCCGTTTAGTCATTCAGCACCTGACCTGGCTGGACTACAGATTATTAGGCCCCGTTCTCTTGCAGAAACTCCAATTTCTGCTCATATTGGAATGTACATGATTTTTATTTTTTTTTTTAAAAAGTTTAAACTGTTATTTGTAACTCTTCTTCCTTCACCCCAATACTTACGACTATTTTGTCACAGACTGAAAATACCTAATTTACTTCCTTTGCCACTTACTTCTTTTGCCCTTGACTCCCGCTGAAGAATCTAATTCATCTTCATATATAATTGTGCCGATTTCCCCAGACCAACTGTAATGCCTTTAAAATGAAATATGATCTTACTAAACTGCTTACTTTCAACTTGCCTTCCTTGTGCCGTTGACATTGATGGTTATTTGTTTCAATTAATTATTGTTCTTCCCTTTCAGATTTGTCATTTACTCATCAATAGCTGAATTTGCAAACTACCACAGAATCTCCAACTCCTCTTTGTACTTCATGTTTTCAATTCTGACTTTTGCAAAATTAATTTGAATCACATTTCCTTAGAATATACAAGTTGGCCCATGAAGGCTATGGTGGCTCTCAGGGCAATGCCATTCCTCCAATTGTTTTCCTGTAAAGTTTTCTGTCTCTCATGTCCATCAATTTCACCCTTATTCTCCAATTCTACCTAAACCATGGGTAATTAACCTATCAATTTGGTGTTTCACATCTGCAGTGAAAGCAAAACATCCAGGGGAAAACACAAAGAAAACCAACAGCAGAGGTCAAGATCTAACCTGGACACTGCTGCTACTCCAATCAAGCTCTCACATAGGAATAGCTCCAAAAGTAACCTGATATTCTATGACAATGTAACAAGGTAAAGACCCTCAGTAGTGTAGTGGTAGCACAATGCTATTACAGCTCGGGATGTTCTGGAGTTCCATGTTCAATGTTGACACTATACTGTAAGGAGTCCCTGTACATCACCTCCCATGGAATGTGTGGCTTTTCCCAGGTCCTCTGCTTTCCTTCCACCTCCAAAGGCGTACCAGGTAGGTTGAGATTGGTTATTGTAAATTGCCCTGTGATTAAGTTAGGGCTAATCGGGTTTGGTGAGGTGGTATGGCTCAAAGGGCCGGAAGAGCCCACTCCAGACTGTATTGCTAAATAAATTAAATCTCTCAGCCTAGCCCATCTGTGGTTTTTAAAATTTAGTTTTGAGGTATTATAGGTATCCTGTAATAGCTCAAAAAAAAAAATGAGCTGGATCTATTCTTACAAAAGTTTTCACTTATAATGTAACAGTGTACATAACACTTGGATGTTTCTTCCTGCAAACCAGAATCTACCCTGCTACCTCTCATTTCTCATCTAAAATGTTACCCACAAGATTGAAAGTGTGTATTTATATGGATGTGACACCACAATAAACTCTTATCTCCAAATGAGGACACTTAATGTCCACATTCAGTACAGGATATACACTATCAAAAACTAGGTCCATCAAAACCACTGCTTTCAATCTCTGTAACAGTTTCCTAACCATCAATTTTAAAACAAAATTCAGATTGTTGGCAAACTTGGTATATGATCTTCAGACTCATTTAATTCAGTTCAACTGACATGTAATTCAAGATCTATTGTTTTGTCATTAGGATTTCCCCTCTTACTACGCAAAGTAGATACTTTGGCTTCTGATTAAAAAGCAATTCAAAATGTAAAATTCTTTGATTCATGATTTGGTCTTCTCCCTGCACTTCAACTCACTTTCTCCACTGAGATACTTTTGCTTTTTCTAGCTCCCAATTTACTAAATTACACCGAATAATCTTTAATCAAAAAGATTTGAAGAATCTCCACTATTCCTTCACTGTCTGCTACTATAAAGATCCACTCAAGGAATTCCACAGTAACCACCCACAAAGAAAGTATGGGCCAATTTCCTGCCAAGCTCAAATTAAAGTTATTTCACCATTATATGCAGAGACCAAATTAGTGAAATGAAAAGTAAACTACCAGAGTTAACCATTGCTCATATTTTCCACTGTATCTAAATCTGAAAATCCCCACTTTGCCATTAGGGATTTAATCAGACCTTTTCAGGTTGTACTCGATGCAACCTTCAGCTTTCAAGCTTCAACCATCTTTTAAACTTTTGCTCAGGACATAAAATACACTGAAAAATCCTTAGTTATATTAAGTTTGACATTTTTGGCATAATTATTGCTTAGTTTTATAGGGCTGGGTTGTTTACCAAGTGGCTCAGATGTCTCCTCCTAAAAAACACTGGTAGTTCCACTTGCTCAATATTCCTCAGCAAATTTGGGATTTGTGCATAAGCACACATCTGAAGTCCTGAATTTCAGAACCACCATTGATCTCAAACACAAGTGCAACTAGACAGCACAAAGTTCTCACAATTACTCAGCACTTGGGTCAGTAAATCGGCAAGGTCTCCAATGGATTTCTAATGCAGAGGGAAGACTACGAAGCACAAGAAACAGAATTCAATCTAAAATTGAAATGAAGATGTATTTTAAGAAAATGGCAGCTGCTCTTTAATAGCTCCAGAATACTTCCAACTGTCAATGTTCAGTGTTTCAATCTTTGTCAGTCAACTATGTCACAATGTGGCTCAAGTTTCCCCACCCTTTCACATACACACAAAAGTTGTCAGTTCTACAGAATAGAAAATGACCTTTCAGCCCACCATGCTCATTGCACCACTCTCATTTACTCGCAACAGGTTTGGAGCTTTGTATGCCTCAACTACTAAATACTTGTTTCTTCAAATGTTGTGGGAGAAACTGCCTCCGTCACTACTATGGTTCTGATACCAAGACAGAACATTGCTTCATCAATGAAGCTTTAGCAAGGATGTGACCACTAGGAGACCCATCAAAATTAAATGGGAGTTTGTGGACAAGCAACCACAAGTGGATCACTGCTGACACATTCTGGGGCACATTGAATTATGTTTCCTTATAATGTTTTCATATGTTTCTACTTCAAAATGAAATTTGTGTACCTCCAACATTTAGCATGTGGACTGCAAGTCAAACATTGCTTCTTTGCTTGAATTGTTTAATATGATCTGTTGATCAACCAACTTGATTGTTGTTGCTGCAAATTGCTTGATCTTCATGTCAATACTTTCGATGTCAGAACAAGTACCAAAAATTTGCTGAAATTTGAGTAAACGCTTCCTTCTTCATTGAAGTTGAAATCACTGATACAGAATAGTTTTGACTGCATCCCAAAAAGCATTTTTCATTTTGATGCTTCATTTCTTCCTCCAATAATCAAGAAAATCAAAATTACTTTCCCCTATATGTAAACCTAAACTGTCTGCAAAGCATTTCCCAATGTTTAAAAAAAATCTTAAGTTGTGCAGAGTACATCAAAAGTTGAAAACTGTCCTTTTATTCCTTTAGCACACATTTAGCAATTGAATAAGATTTGAACACATTTTCCAATCCACAAAATAGTTCAATTCTCCTGAACATCAACACAATAACTTTAATTTCTCAAGTTTTCCTTGCCCTTTGTTTGCCAAAATGTGAAATTAAGATCCTTGGATCAAAATTTACTTTCAGATGTGGCTGCTTCTTAAATTCCACGTTTCCTACTTCACTGTACTAAACAGAAGGTCGTTCTGGTTGTTTAGTAATCCAATTAAATTCTCTTGATAATGGTTCCAAGTTTGCCATAATGATTTGAATCCAGGTGTCTACTCACTTACGAAATGTTTCTCTTTACTTTCAAACCTTTGCCTTTCAAACCAGAAAAATCAAAATACTATTAAAGGCAGAATAGACTATTGCCTTGGCTCTTCTCAGTGTTGGCCCAGCACATGAACTTGTCCCCAATTTGCTAGAAAGCAAAACAGATATGGTACACGATCTGCAAGCAGATCAGCAATGCATCTTTTGAAATAGCAAGATTGTGTGTGACAACCAAGGAATATCCCTCGTCAAAAATGTAAGTATTTATGGAGGCTACAATTTCAACGTAATGAGTGTGTTGCTCTACTTCTCTACTGAAATGTATTTTCATTCAGTGCTCAAAGGCAAGGATCAGAGTTTGGAAATTACTATATTACATTTTATGGTTTACACATGACTGAATTTCAGTTGACTTGTAACGAAATAGATGCAATTTACAAAAGTGAAAATTCACATTCTTTTCTGCTCCAATGGTTGTCACAAGGTTTTAGTCAAAATATAATGGAAGTCATCATACTGGACTTAAACAGCAGACAATATTCTGGTGATGATACTGCAAAATGTACAAGTCCTGAAGATGGAGTGGGTGTGCAGAAAATATTTCCTTGTGAGGAATTCGAGCTAGGGATCGAAGTTTAAAAATAAGACGTCAAACATTCAAGACAGGCAAGTTGAAATTTTTTCTTTGAAACTCTTCCTCACAGGAGAGTAGAAGTAGAATCTCCTAATATACTTTAGACAGAAGTAGAACGATTGCTATTAAATACAAGATGAAAGACTACCGGAGGGGCAAGTAAAAAATGTAGAGCTAAGATTACAGTGACTTCAGTCATGACCACCGAATAGCAGAGCAGCTCAAAGGGCTAGGTAACCACTATTAGCTTGTAAGTACATTCACATCCCCGATGCATTTTACTAACATCCATTTATAAACGTTTATCATGTTTGTGATTCAAAATGACCCATTTATTGGAATTATTTTCATCCAAGGAATCAAGAACCTGTTGTGTACAATGCTTTTCAAGGACACAAATAGATTCATTACACTAAGAATCACAACGATAGTTTTAAAGTTTTAAGTAACTTGCCTTGCAAATGGCACCAATGTACAGATAAAACAATTCTATTTGCATACATCTTCCAGAACAAGGAAGTAGCATTGACTTAAAGTCACTGCAAAGTTAAAACAGAGTTACAGAACTTTTCCAGGTTCTCCTTTCTTCCATTACCCTTGGCAGAGATCCTGAATGCCTGGAAAAGATTCTCCTGGTACAAAATCCTTCTGTAAAAAGGCCAAAATACAAACTATGTAAAGATGAAGATATGACACAATGGTAGCAAAGGTTCCTAAAGTTCTATTGCTCCTGCCTTAAAGTTTAAAGATCTACATAATGTATAACTGAATTTTCCCGCCAAAGTTCAAAGGTTATCATAACATTCAATTAGACAGCTTGTGTATAACCATAGCTGGTTTGCTTGCCTCCACTCAAACTACAGCAATAAGTTCGACTCCTTTAACAGTATCCTATTATTGTTATAGCCTTAAGCCTTTACTAAATCTGTATGTAATTTTTAAAATCAGAGCACAACAAAGGAGTGTACGTGCAAAGATGTACAACCTTATCCAATTGATCTTCAAACTTTGAAGATAAATATTTGAAACACAAATGCAGTTGCAAATTTACAAGGCAAACATAAATCATGAAAGCTCCACACTTCTTTAACCGCCCCCCCCACCCCGAACTGGAATAGATTATTTCTCCATGCATAAATATAATTAAACTCAAATATCACTGTTTAGCCCAAAAGCTTGACTGAGCTTATAATTTGAATTTCCTATTCAAACTTATGAACACTCATGTTCAGTCCTTTTCAGTTCCAAAACAGAACCTAATCCCCTGGCAGGATACAATGAAGCCCTCAGTATATAGATTAAAATTTAACAATGTAATATATTTAACTCTTCATATTCTCCTCCAACCTCCTATATACCCCTACCCCTCCTCAGTTTTCCCCCCTTATATGAGATTGTATACTTGTTTCAATATTTCCCCCCTCCTGTGTCAGTTTTTAAAGTTATGTTTATCTAGGCCATACCTATACCAGTGGTCTACACGATATCACAGACATCTCCTCAGTTTTTTTCTCTTACAGACACATGCTAATTTGTTCTAGTTCAGAAGGATCCTCAATCTCAAGTCTCTCTCTCTCTCTACAAAAGCTACCTAACTGCATGCAGCTTTTTTTTGGTTCTTTGATAGAGTCCAGCAGAGTGAAACAAGATGCTGCAATCGAAAAATTCCATTAAAAAAAAGTCTTTGAATTTGACAAGGTTCAGAAGATGGGCTTATATTCTAAAAAGATCAATTGCCTTTGTTTTTAACCTAGTTATTACAGAAAGTAGATGTTACTTCTAGGAAGTAATGAGGAATATAGGACATATTAATGCCTGATATTTCTATGTACTTACTGCAAGACAATTTATTAGAAATTGTGGATCTCCAAATGAAATGAATGAAAAATTTTAAATCAGAAAAATTAATCAAACTAAAAACTTGTAAATCAAATAGCTTTGACAAGCATTTGCCCATTGCTGATGAATTTACATTATCCTTTAAAGTTCTCCAAATTTTATGAAAACCAGACATCAGTACTGAGACCTCAGCTACCCAGTTATGTCTAAATTTGTCTACGATACAAACATGGTAGAGCTGAAACGATGACATTTAGATGGATTTGCAGAGAATCCTTCTTCTCAAGCCAAAGAATATTAGCAATCAGGTACCCTAAATCAAGACAACAGGTGGCATGTTAGCCTCTACTGATAAGTATTTGGTTAAAAATCAAGAAAACTTTGTTGTAATTCAAGAGGATTTGACATGTGCACATCTTGTGAATGACTGGCCTAGTACAGAAATAAAACAATTTGTTGATGAAAAAAAGAGTAAAAGGTAAATCAGAGTTTACACAAGAAAAAATGAAGACATTAACCTTCTGAAAATTACTACCTCCAAGTCTACATCTGTCCCCAAGAAATACATCATTGCTCAATGTAGCAAATTTTATTGTTCAACAAATTTGATTCTTGCATCTTGTCTGCAGACAGTATTGACCTAAGCTGCATGACGTACAAGTATCAATTACAATTGATCAAATCATGCTTGACCATGAAAGTTCTTCCATGACCACAGTAACCTTTTGTGGCCATGGGGTTTCCAACAAAGGTCCTAGCCCTGCAGCTATGTGCTGTTGCTGATAAAGGTCTGCTTCACTGTTTCCAAATGTCTGTTAATCAGAGACATTTAAAGTGAAATCAATTTGAAAATTAAACTACCTTCAAGAACAGTAAGTGAAATGATAAATACTTAACTATACTTACCTTGCTTTCAAAATGAGGTCATAAAACCTCTGAATTAACAGTATCATGTTAGGTAGAGAAGATTTGGGCCCCTCAGCTTTAAGCCGGCTGAATATGAAGTACATCCAGCTCCCAAGCCAAGTAACAGAATGTCCTCTGGATTCCAGCACATTCCACACTTCCATGATGCTGTGTGGATCACTGAAATCCAGAAAAAATGCACTCCAGGCAGCCAATGTTTCATCTGCAGAAATGCTGACAGGCTGCCAGAGCAAATCAGATCAACATTTCTCTCCAGATTCAATTTAAATTGTTTGAGAGTTGGTAACTTAAACAAGCAATATTACCTGAAACCTGAAGTGACTGATTTCTACAAAACCTAAACTATAAAATATAGATTAAGCCATTGCATTTCAAGAAATTATTTCCAGCCTACTACTTAGGTGTAATTCAAATTGAGAAATAAGAATGCAGTCAATTTCTGTACTTAAGACTGTAACCTGTTGATCTCATGATATTAATGACAATTACACTGGGATGCAAGAAGCACTTATTACTGCAATGCAAGCAATATTCCAAATTAAGATAAATGCAACTTTTGCTCTGCTTTAATCACTTCTCTCCCTATCCACCCTTTTCAAATGTCATAAATGAAAATTTCTTACAATTTTAATTTAGACATTCTTCAATACATTTAATCTGAACCTCACTGGTTTTTTTAGGCATCCGTTAGAATCGTGAGACCATGGATTTGCGCCTTTGAAGATTTCCAGGGCACAGGCCTGGGCAAGGTTGTATGGAAGACCAGCAGTTGCCCGTGCTGCAAGTCTCCCCTCTCCACGCCACCGATGTTATCCAAGGGAAGGGCACTAGGGCTGATACAGCTTGGCACCGGTGTCATCACAGAGCAAGGTGTGGTTAAGTGCCTTGCTCAAGGACACAACACACCGCCTTAGCTGAGGCTCAAACTAGCGACCTTCAGATCACTAGACTGATGCCTTAACCACTTGACGACGCGCCAACACTTCACTGGTTACAGGAAGCAGAATTTTTTTTTAATATACAAAAAGCTTACACAAACTCAATTTTGATCTGATACAATAGAACAGCAAAGGAACCAGGCAAATAAAAATTAATTATGGCCACATTTTGCTAAATTTTGACAATTATTTTAGGTAGTGATTCTGCATATCAGTAATTGCAACACACAAAATGCTAGCGGAAGAGCAAGACAAAAACCATCTATGAAATGAATAAACAGTCAATTTTTCAGGCCAAAACCATTCTTCAGTATGGAAAGGAAGGGGGAAGACACCAGAATAAAAAGATGGGGAGGGGGAGGATAGCTAGGTGACAGGTGAAGCCAGTTCGGTAGGAAAGATGAAAGGCTGGAGAGGAAGGAATCTGACAGGAGAGGAGAGTGGACCACAGGAGAAAGGAGAAAAGTTAGGACCTCAGGGGAGGGAAATGACAGGCAGGTAAGAGGCCAGAGTGAGGAATGGGGGGGGGGGGGGGGAGAGAGAGAAGAAATAGGATTTTTTTTAAAATGGGAGGGTGTTCTCATCTTGGCACATGAGGAGACTATGAACCAACATGCTGGAACAGGAAATGGAATTGAAATTAAAATGTTTGGACACTGTGAAGTTCTGCTTTTGGTGGATGGAGCAGAGGATCTCAGCAAAATGGTCCCCAATTTACCACAGATCTCACCAATGCAGAGGAGGCTGCATCAGGAGCGCTGGACACATTAGACGCAGATTAACACATGAAATATTACCTCACCTGGAAGGACTGTTTTGGGCCCTGAATGGAGGCGAGGGAGGAAGTGAATGGGCAGGTGCAGCACTTTGGCCGCTTGCAGGGGTAAGCGCTGGGAGGAGATTAGTAGGGAGGAGCAAATGGACAAGAGAATCATGGAGGAAAGAAGCGATCCCTGCGGAAGTGGGGTGGTGGTGGGGATGAGGTAAATATATGTTTGGTGGCAGGATCCCTTTCAAGATGGCAGAAGTTTGGGAGGATGATGTGTTGAGTGGAGAGGCTCATGGGGTAGTAGGTAAGGTCAAGAGGAGCTCTATCACTGTTAAGGCAGTGGGAAGATGGGGTGAGTTCAGATGTTCAGGAAGTGGAGGAGATGTGAGCGAGGGCTGCATCTATGGTGGAGGAAGGAAACCTCATTTTTTGAAGGAGGACATCTGATGTTCTGGAAATCAGTAATTGTTCCTCTGCATGTAATCAATTTCCAATCTGGATCAAGTATCGCATACGAGGGGTGATTGATAAGTTTGTGGCCTAAGGTAGATAGTCCCCTCCTACATTTACACACTTAATCCAGCGGTTATGGAGCATACGGATCCCTTCTTTGTAGAAGTGGTCCACAGCAGGGATGATTGATAAGTTCGTGGCCTAAGGTAGAAGGAGATGAGTTATTAACTTCAAACTTTCTGCATTATCACTCAGAGTTGAACTGCACGTGCATGTAATGAGAGCATCTTGGACCTCCAGGTGGTCCATGGCCTAAGGTAGAAGGAGATGAGTTGTACAGCTCTCATTACATGCACGTGCAGTTCAATTCTGAGTGAAAATGCAGAAAGCTTGAAGTTAATAACTCACCTTCTTCTACCTTAGGCCACAAACTTATCAATCACCCCTCGTATATAGGTACCAGGTGACATACACTTCCAAGCTTACTAGAAAAATTTGGTACTAGAACTGAGTATTAGGTACTAATACCTTTCACCTTAAAAAAAAAAGCCACTTTCTATTTTGAACATAAATGAATTCAACTTAAAATCAAATGTGAAGAATCAAATTAACAGCTGGAAGAGCCAGTGGAAAAAACTTGAACTCACTACCTTAATGTTATTTTACAAAATTTATTAAATAATACAAATTAAAGGACATGCATTTCTATTTCATGGTACTTCAAAGTGCTTCGAAACCAAAGTATCTTAAAAACAGTGACTGTAATTTATAAAGCACACAAATTTGCACATAGCCCAATATGATCAAACAGCAGGTAGCTATGGAAAACTTAGTGTTTTAGCAATCCTGAATCTACTCAAGACTCTAAATTCCAAACAAATCTGAAAATGTGTAACATGAGCTAACTATATCCAATGATGATTACTACATGCAGGTAACAGTACTGATCAATGCCTGGATCTAATTAAAATTGCTTATGTATAAGAATGCATTCAAATCTAGAACGGCACTTCTGAACACCAACTTTTATTGATTCAAAAGCACGTCTGGATGTCCAAACACATTTACAGCAATTACTGCAACAATGCTAACACCATTTGTAAATGTAGCCAAGTCTTATTAGAAAAAACTGCTGAAAACTACAAATACCATGTTTAAAATTGTGATATAATTTGGTCTCTTTTCTTAAAGATGCCTTTTATTAACTTTTTGACAAAATAGCAACAGTACTTGGAACCAAGACAAAATATAATTTGTAAGGGCACATTTGGAATACGATGGAATACCCAATTCATCAGCTGGAGTTCACCTATTGTAAAAAAAAATTGGTTTAGCCCTCTGTGGCCACAAGAACCTGCCTCTTGGTGGGAGGGGAGGGGGAGAGAGGCAACTGTCCAAGGACACTGGTTTACAATTCGAGGTCAGCGTGAAGTATTTAAATAAAACAAATATGCCTGTACAACAGTGATGCATTTCAAAGTTATATTAAAAAAGACAATTCTCTCAGAGATCATGTTATCTATCCTAATTTAGTCTTATACAAGGTAAACACTGTGATGTCACAGTAGAGAAAACTCATTGCTCTTTGTTTAGCCAACTTCAGATTCAAATGCAATGCAGATTGAAGCAGCTCAGTACTATCCAGCAGAGTGCTGCAATTGCAATAAATAGATGCAGTTGATTGTTATGAAAAAAAGTTGTATCTACTACAATCAAATGTAATGTAAAATTAGAGCCAGAGTCACCAATCAAATCTAAATATATTGAAGGAATAGCAGACTAATTCAGGATTGTATGCCATTAGGTTTACGTTGCTGCTGATTACGATGCCTTGATGACAGCATTGTTTTAGAAGAAAAATCACTACTGTTTGTACTATTAAACCATGACTATGTAATTCTACTGCAATTCAAAGATCATACTAGTGAACAAGTATTGACAAAAAAATCAAAAGATAAAAAAATTAAACCAGCCTCAATATCACATTCAGAAACATTGTCAATAGCAATGCCAAAATTTTAAGGTGTGTCAGAGACAATTTTGAGATCTATATTCCATGCATTCAATGAGGATAGTTTAGAAAGGCACAAACAGAAGGTCTGGCTTCATTTATTTGTAATTTCAGACTTTTAGTTTAGTTTAGTTCAATAACTTCCATTGAGTCACTTGGCATTATTCTATCTGAATAATTATTTCAAGATATTGTTTTGTGAAACTACATACGGATAAAACGTATCTCAATCTGATTTTTCAACAGAGACTAGTCAGCCTACCTCTTAGGTTGCTGCATTCATTCAAATTAACTGGGTTAATCATGTGAATATTTTCCCTAATTTTCCACCTCATACTTAATTGCAAGACATCAAAGAGTATTTCTCATTCCATCATTAAAACTGCTGAAAATAGTGCTGTGTCTAAATGCCATATAGGACATATACAAGCAGTATGCAATGTTTTTTTTGTAAGTCAAAGCTACATTATTCAATAATGAGACATACTGATTTATGCTCAGGATTTAATGACAACAGCTTCAGAATTTATCAGATTATGGCTTATCAAAGCACTTTTCAGATCCCTATTTTGGATATCATTTTGTGCTGTGTCATATGACGCAGGTAATCATGGTCCATCCATGACCATGATTATCCCTGACAGATTGTTCTACAGAAGCAGTTTGCTATTGCCACCTTCTGATATTTTTGAATATAACCAAACATTAAAATTTTACTGACTTTTATATTCACATCCATAAAGTAGTTCCATTCATGTGCAAGAGAACAATGATGCACATTACAATTAGATTCATTTTATGGATGCAAAGCCAGTATAGTCAAAGGAAATGATCAAGTTACTAAATGTGCTGCCTGTCAGACGTGGGACACAAAAAAAATTGACTGACAATTCACAGTATGAAAGATTTATTTTGTAAAAGCAAGCTTTGAATTTCAATGGAATGAAACCACAGCAATGAATACAGAACCAAGAGCAAATTTAATGAGTGGATCCCCAAAGTTCATTGGACATGCACACCCAACTTTTTGCTTAGCCAAAAGTGCAAAACAAATCTCTCAAACAACTTAAGTTGTCTATTATTAAAAGTATTCATCTGATTTATTAATCAAATGTTTATTTTATTCCCACAAGTTTATATGTAACACAGGCATGAATGCTGAAGCAAATTGTGCCTTCATAATAGAACAGGTATGCATCAGCTAAGACACAGGCATAGGTGCTTTTACAGCTCACTCCCATACAGGGTTTACCACAGGAGTTCAAGGCTTGATCTGATTTTTTTTTGACACCAGTTCTATTATTCAATTTTTAAATTTCATTTCCCATTTAGTCTCTAATCACTTTCTTGTATACCATTACTGTTTGACACACTATAATTGATTTATTCTTATTTAGAGTTTTCCCCAAATTTATTTCCTACATTTCAATGTTAAGCAGTATTTAAGATACATTTTTATGAAGGCTGCCCCTGACTACAGGCTTTAGATATCAGTTATTAACGCTCCTAAATACAAATGATCAACTCAATAGAATGCAAATCCAATTCTGTTTTTTTACTATCCCACTGGACAGTAACACAGAAACAAAACTGATGTTGCATCGTTCCTTGGTTGTCAAGCCGTAGAAATTTATTGATTATAATCCAACCCTTGTTTTCAATTATCTAAGTACGCATGAAATGAAACAAACCTCCTGAAAAAGGCACATTGCCCTAGGAAACAAATACGCCGAGTTTTGCAGGTGTGTGATCTACCGCCGCCTATTTCACAGCTTATTTTGTGTCATTCGCCAACCTCCCCACCGAAGCCGCCGCGACCGAAGTTAAATTTTAACATAACGCAGAACCTAGCAGTTGCTACATTCAATGTTTCTTGTAGATCCAAAGTTCCCGAACTTGCGCTACTTCTCGACACCTGAAGTGTCTAGGCGTCATGTAAATGGAAAGGATCAGCGGTCCAGTCTTCAGCGCACAGAACGTATAAACCAGGAATGAATACACACCTAAATATACCACCTTGTACGATTTATCCTCCAAAAACGTGAAACTCGTAAGCGTGATACTTACAGTTGTGAAGGGGTTGTTTACTTACCAAAAGATGTACTAAAGCGCTGCTTAACATGGCTGCGGATTTGCTCCTACTTACCCGTTGGCCGACATTTTAGACAAGGACTCACCTATATTTAGTCCTGTAACTAAATCCGTCTAAAGTCAGTCTGATTATACTTACCCATCGGGAACCGTATTCTTCTTCACCATGGCTTATAGGAGCCGATGGAATCACTGCAGCAAATAGAAAAATTGTGCTGTTAAACGTTTTAACTTCGATTTGATTCAGTCAACAGGCACCAGAGACCAGGCCTCGATCCTTTCATACTAATATTAACTGCGTGACTGCGCTTAGCCTCCAAAGTTCAAAAGTAGGATGTTTATGCCTCAATTTAGTGTCTTTTAATTAGTGGAAATATAATAGAAAACCTACCCCGGCTTTTTAATATGTTTGTAGTAATAAACAACTATTCGTCCTGATCTATTCCCTACAATCAACAACCGGGCCGAGAAATTTCCAGAACATAGTAACGCGCATGTGTAGGATGACGCTCTAACATCAACCTTTGACTTTAAATAAAGCGCGCAGACGCGGGGCTGAGGCGGTTGGAGTGTAGTTGCAGCAGGTAACAGATGCCTGAATAGAAAACGGATTGTTTGCTTCGCAGGTGCCGAGCAGCAAATAAATGACTGATCAATAGACCCAGAAAGATCTTTGAATAAAGTGTTATCATTATGCTTCAAGGCAAATGAGAAAACTACATGAAGGTGTAAACTTTCTCTGCGGACAATACGAATTCAAGCAAAAAGTGGTACTCTGATTTGTGCCAATTCCTTTGGAATAATACATTTATTCTGTAATGTTAAGCTATCTGGGGTTAGTATTACCTGAAGAAGTTATTTCAAGTGGTTAGTATAAAATCCATTGCAATAATCAGCCTTAAGCAGAAGACTTGGCTTCAATTCTTTATGTCCTCATCTCAATGAATTTTGAGTTTGATGTGATACTGAGCTTTTCCTCCATTTTTTTATTCTATCATTTTTTTAAAACTTGGGCAGGATTCTTCATCCTAGGGTGGACTTTTTCTCTCATCTTCAGATTCCCAGATCTATATAAACCTCATTCTCTATCTATCCTCTTACCCTGTAGATCTTTTCACCACCAAAATTTTCCTCCACTCACTAGGACCAACCCAACGTTTTTAATAAACCTGTAACAAGTGCAGTGCTATCATTTGGTAACCTAATGCCCTCTTTACATAGACTGAATGACAGTTCTCTTTGTCATTTCTTAAAACCATGGCCCCACTATTAAACATCAAGCTATCATTTCCCAAACTGTTACTCATCTAATTTTCTCTAGCGATATCTTTTCCACTGCCTCGAAACTCATGATTCACTTCTACTTCCCCTCTTAGATTTATAAGCATGATTGCATCAGTTAATCTGTTATTTTTGTGTCTTCCTGCCCCAAGAATTTTTTTTGTCATGACTAGCTTTTTGCCCAGTTTATTTTCTTCAGTTTTCATCCATAGCATTTCTAAGGAGATTGAGGCAAGCAAGGTTCCCTCCCACCACCCCCCTCACCCCACATCTTAACTGACTTTTATAGGAGCACCATTGAGTGTCCCGACAAGTTTCATCTCCAGCTGGTATAGGAGCAGCTGAGCATCAGACCAGAAGTCCCTACAAAAGACTGTGAGAATGGCCGAGAGGATCATACGTGTCTCCCCACCATCCATCAGAGCCCTTAATATTATCTAAGATCCCACCCATCCATCCAGCATCCTCCTTGACTTTCAACCTTCAGGTAGGAGACGCTGATGCATAAAACAAGAACAAGCGGGATGAGAAACAATTTCTTCCATCAGGCCATTAGACTTCTGAACTCCCTGCTGCATCGCATTCGAAATGTCACTGGTTAATCTGTTCCATACCTTACAATAATTAATTTATTCAGTTTACTTTGTTTATTTATGCATAATTCATCTGTAGACTTTATTCTTACTTTCATAAGTTATTGTGTGTTATATGTGTGTTGCGTGTACTACTGTGCTTTTCACCCTGGTTCGGAGAAATGTTGTCTTGTTTGACAGTATACATGGATACTGACTTGACTTCTGATATCTGTTGCCATTTTGATGGTTGTTCCTTCCCACCAAAATAGTTCTCTCATGTGAAACAACAATTCAGTTACTCTGCTTCCAAACTAGTGAATTGATGTATTGATAATAATGTGATAGCTACAATGGAGTGACCAAACATAGATTGGGTATCTGCTTTGCAGAACTCCTCTATTCAGTCTGCAATTCGCCTAAGCTTCTTGTTTCATTAGGTCATAGAGTAATGTAGCACATAAACTGACTATCTGGCCCAGCCCATCCATGTAAAAGGCACAGAATTATTTTTGACTTATCAGAGTAGTTGCGATTGCCTACCAATGACTTATCTGAAAATGCCATTAGAATAAACCATGATGCTGTGCTGAGATGCTGTGATGTGGAACCTATGAGTCTGTTCAGCTTCTTGCAGACAGGGCTACACAAAGAATCCAAGGACTACACTTCTGGAATACAATGAAAATTTCAGATAATCAAAAATGAAGTTGGAGACACAAGAGACTGCAGATGCTAGAATGCAATGTATGCTGGAGGAGCTCAGCGGGTCGGGTAGCATCTTTGCAAGTACTGCGTCAAGGCTGAGATCAAAGGGGTAGTGGGGAGATGGGCCAATATGGGTGGACTGGGGAGGGGTGAAAGATGATGGGTGGGTGGAGTTGGGAGACATTGGCATGCGGAATTTGATAAGTAAAGGAGGTGTGACAGGAACTATTAGGTGAGAAACGAGTCAAGGAATGGCAGATGGAACAGGATTGGCGGGGGGGATAGGTGATTTGACAGTGAAATCCTGTGGATGAACTATGTGCAGGTACTAGATGGATGGAACCAAGGGGGAAGGGATACAAAAATGGGTGAAGGGGAATGGGTGCTAGAAAGGCAGAGGATGGGTTGGGGGACATAAATAGACGGATGGAAGGGGGATGGGAATAAAGATGGGTGAGGGTGGGCTGGAAAGGCAGAAGGTGGGATGGATGGATTGGAGGGGGAAGGAGTGACTTAAAATTGCAAAACTCAAAATTCGTGTCATTGGACTGGATGACAGAACATTAATTTCACTGCAATGCTCTTGAATCAGAAAAAGCTCAAAACCTCTCACAATTGCTTTTGTTGAAGTTGCTTGTACACCTTTGTTACGTTTGGATGAGAAAGAAACCATTGATACTGCATTAGCACAAGGGAAAGCAAACAGATATGGAAGAGAAAGCAGTGATAAACTGAATGAATGAAAGCTGTGAAGGAACAGGAAGCAATCACTTAGGGCAAAGGGCAAACATTTAGTAAACATACATTTTTGCTGTTGTTGGAAAGCTGAGTTTTATAACTATGTTTGAGCAACAAAAGAAGATCTACGGTTGTTGACTTACAAATTGGGCCTAACAAGAATTTACTCATGTGAGCTTTAAAACTGAAGAACATTTGGAATGGGATTGGAACTCAAATGGGAACTAACTATTTAGTTATGCAGGAAATATTGATAAGTCATGCAGCAAGGGAAGTAATGCTGCTAACAGAAAACACAGAAATTGAAGATCAGCATAACATAAGTTTTGTCAAGAACCTTACAAGATAATGCAGGGTCTCAAGTTCATGGAATTGCTGTATGGAAGCAAAAAGACTGCAGGAACAGCTTTAAAATTGAGCACTGAGTTTGTGGATATGTCTCTGGTTGGTGATGTCATCAGCAACAAAGGTCCATCCAACATTAAAAAGGGAAATAAGATGACACAAGCCCAATACTTACATGATGAACAATTCAGCATGAGGTCTACTGTAGAAATATTTATAAAGCGTATTCTTAGATAGCTGCCACTTTTCTCCTCTGGCATTTTTCTTTGCTCCAATATTCAGCTGGATGTCAAGCATTTTGTTGAGTATGTTGGGTATTTTTCTGGATTAATCCTGTTTCCTCTTCTCATTCCCTATCCTTGTTTGTAACATTTCTATATGGCCATATTAAAGACTCCATTACAGAGTCCATTATTGAAAGGCAGCCTCCAAAACAATAATAAAAGCAACTATTTCTTTCCTTTCCATAATGTTAAGACCTAAAAGGTCCTACACCAAGTGAAGGAACAATTCACTCATACATCCAATCTAGTATATTGCTTTCAGTCCTGACAAAGTCTTCTATGATGAGATACTAAAAACACATGGAATGATTGTTTTGCAAAGGACCTACATTCAGTCCACAATGGTGAGCTCAAACTTCCAATTGCCTCCTATTTAATTCTCCATTCCACTTCCACTCTGACTTGCTAGTCTGTGGCATCCTGCACTATTTCAATAATGCTCAAAATAACCTTGAAGAATAGCACCTCATCTTCCATCGGGTATATTGCAGGCTTCAGAAATGAATACTAAAGTCAACAATTTCAAGTGCCTTGCTTTTCTATCTGTATTGCAACTGTCAAGTTCTTTTGGAGGGTTATCCATCTGGAATATTAAGCTATTTACTTCCTTCTGTGCATAAACTACATGATCATTTGATTAATACCAACATTCTCCTTTTGGGTTCAGTTCTCTGTAACAGCTCTGACCTGAATTTCACAGCTTTTACTTGTTCCTGCTCACCCACCCCTGCCACTCTTCTTGTGTGTGGATAAGGAAGAAACCATTAATACTGACATTCTTTTTTTAATTGCCAAACCCTTTGTTAGTGGAGGAATTGAATTTGGAAGCATTTGTGGAAATAGGTTTAGTGAGTAACTTCATTGCATGTTGTGTTATATGCTGCACCCACAGTATCATAGCAGAATAAGGAATGAATGATTAGGTGGTAGATGTCAATCAAGCTGACTGCTTTGTCCAAGGAGGTGCTGGGCTTCATGAATGTTGTTTCGGTTACCCTTATCCAAAGAAGTTAAGAGTTTCAATCCACGCAATGTTTGGGTGAGCAGGGATGGGAGTATGATGGAGAAGTCTTACCTTGCATGTGTACATAGTGGAAAAGCTTTGAAGTGCCAGGAGATGAGTCATGTCACTGATTCCAAGCCTCTGATTTTCTCTGGTAGACACAGTATTTATATGGCTAATCCAGTTAAGTTTTTGATCAACTGTGACCCCGGAAAAATGTTGATGCTGAGAAATTTAGCAATAGTAATGCTTTGAATTTCAAAGATAAATGGCTATATTATTTTTTGTTGGAGTTAGCTATTTCTTGCTATATATGTGTCACTATGCCAGGTATGATGGTTTATGCGCAGATGTGCCTGATCTGCTGAGTATCAGCACTCTCTATTTGTTACTTTAAGTGTACATTTGCTGCATCTTTACTGCAAAATGAGTAGTGCTTGCAAAAATAAAACAGAAATTAACAGTTATTAGGAAAGAAGTATGGATTATGGAGATGATTTGAGCCAGTATAATGGATTGGGCTCTGGACCTGAGTGGCCATTGACTATGGACACTTGATGGCATTGATCAGAAGCTACAGATCCTGAAAGATGATATATAGAATCTCATAAAGATGGTTGCCATATTATTTCCTTGGCATGAACAGCAATAATTAAACTCATGTAATGGAGGCATTAACTGGCCTGGAAACTTCTCTACTAGTGAATCTGATGAAGGTGATGCAACCTGCTCTATGCTCATGGAAACACACAACTTGAAAATTTCACCCCCATCTCCTTGGTATCATGGGATTGTGAATAAGAAATATTGCACCAATAATTGACAACTGTGGTTTGAGCATTTAATAATAGAATCCATTCTCAACTGTGTCAGCAAGAAATAACTGCACATTACACAATTGATGATTATACCCAAATAGGTTTTAATGGTTGACCAAAGCAGTAAGTTCCTATGGACACATGGGCTTCTGCCAGAAGGTATGAGACTTAGTGTGGTCTGATAGGACTATCATGAAGTTTGGATTGATGACTTCAGCAAAGATTGTGCTACTATGCAGTAGGATTACGGAAGAGACCTGAGAGGACACATCCAATGGTCTAATGAGAAAGCAGACATAGTTTAATTCATTTATAACTAATAAGCAGGCTTCAACTCACAATGAAAATGTAATAGGTATTAAATAACGGATAAGTGATGTTCCACTAGCTTGAGTTGATGAAAGACTATATTGCCTTGCTTGTGTGTTGTTCAAGTTTGAATCACATGAATTGCATTTGTCACTTTTGAGTCTTCTAGCTTTTTAAAGAATAGAAAAACACTTAATCTTTTTAAACATATCTTAATCCTTGATTTTTAGATTTGTATCAGAAAAAAAATCTTACTGAATAAGCATGTAAAAGACAACTGGCTGTCAATATTATAATTAATGTAAGTTTGAATATGATTTGCTACGTTGTTTTGCTTTCAGGCCCATTATAAATATCCATTCAAGGACCATTGCTCAAGTTTAATAAAATGGCACAGTAAGTATGGTTACTTTTATTTGGAAGCCAAACTGACCCAAACTGAATTTATTGCAATGCATTGAAAAGCTTTGGAGTCAATGGTGTTAAGGATGTTTGCAGTATTGATGTGAAATAACTAGAATTGTTTAAAGGACTAGTACATATAATACAAGTGTTAGATGTACAGATCATCATGACCCCATATTGGAGGATAGGAAGCAATTTGCCTAGTCCTCCCTGGAAGTGTTAGAAATAAAGCTGATTTTTAAGTCTGTTAAGAGCATGGGTAGATTTAGAGTGATGAATGGGAAGACAGTAGAGAGGAATTTGTTGTACCTTTTTCATGAGTAACTGCCCTCCCCACCATGTAGAAATTGTATAAGTAATAGCTGTTTTTTTCAGTGATACACAATCTAAAATTGATTTTATCAGCAATACACCATGTTTATTTCTGGGTGTAAACACTGGTTGCAACCTGCAGTAGTGTCTCTAATGATTTAAATGACATCAAGAGTTAAGAAGCACTCCCTTTTCGGGCTTTGTGATATAAATTGGAGCTTGCAGGCCCAGAAAATGCTTTTCTTTGAACAGGCATCAAAAAAGTGTTCTTTATTTAGGTGCCAGTTAAAGGGTCACTAAAGACATTGAAATACTTCAGTCATCTTACAGCTCCAAAACTTACTGAAGTTTGTACGTACAAATTCTGAAGTGTTCAGCACTTTTCCATTTGTGTCTGTATGTGATGTTGTAATTCCTGTACCTGGACATGTACAGAGCATTTCTGTGAGAAATTAATCCATATATTGACAAACTGAGCCTGTTATTGAACAGTCACAGACCAAGCAGATTTTAAAAGTGTTGATTTCTCTGGAGCAACTTAAGTTAAATCTTGTTACTGTAAATACAATGAAAAAGTTTCCAATCCCATGTTGGACAGATCCATAGGTATAAGTCGGCTACTCTTATCAACTCTTTTATGACTGATTCTGGGATTTCAGAAATTTGGAGATTTCTACACCCAAAGGACAAAGAATTTTCATTCTTTTCACATGTTTATCATTCTTATTCTGGAATTGACTACTTTTTTATTGATCTGAATTAATTCCATCTGTAATTGATTGAAATTATGACATTATCACCATTTCGGATCATGCTCCGATGAAACTTTCTATTAAGTTAATGGATACTTTTTCTACTAATAGACAATGGTGATTTAATTCTAATTTGCTTCAAGACTTGGACTTTGTTAAGTTTATGAAGGATCAGATTGATTTCTTCTTTTCAACTAATATTACGGAAGAAATTTCAAACGGAACAGTATGGGATGCTTTTAAAGCTTATGTCTGCGGACAGATTATTTCCTATTCTGTTGGTTTAAAAAAACATACTAAGAATGAAATACTTTTGTTGGTTGATAAAATTAAAGAAATTGATAAAAAATATGCTATTGTTCCTATCAAGGAGCTTTATAAACAGAGAGTTGAACTTCAAATGGAACATAGTTTACTATTAAAATCCTCGATCGAAAATCAATTAATGAAAACCAGAAGTGAGTTCTATATTCATAGTGATAAATCGGGTAAATTATTAGCTAATCAATTGAAATCTATTTCGGTTAAATGTCAAATTACTAAGATCGTAAATATGATGATACTTTGACAGTTGATCATGATGAGATCAACAAAACCTTCCAAGAATTTTATACCTCTTCATACCATTCTGACTTTCCTCATGATTTTAACATCATGCATGATTGTTTAAGAAAATTGAATTTTCCAAAATTATCATCCGAAGACTGTTTAACATTAGAAACCCCTATTACAGAGGAAGAAATAACAGCTGTAATCTGATCAGTGAATTCCGGTAAAGCACCTGGTCTGGATGGTTTTACAGTGGAATTTTAAAATTTTTTTCCCTCTATTCTCTCTCCTTGGTTGTCTAGAATATTCAAAGAAGCATTCAGTTTAGATAAATTACCACAATCGTCTTATGAAGCTTCTGTTTCTTTAATTCTTAAAAAGAATAAAGATCCTCCTGATTGTACATCATATAGACTGATATCTCTTTTCAATGTAGATTCAAAAATTTTTTCAAAAATTTTAACAACTAGGTTAGAGAGGGTATTACCTCATATTATCTCTGTGGACCAAACAGGATTTATTAAAGACCGTTATTCATCTTCTAATATTAGAGGGTTAATGAATATTGTTTATACCCCTTCACTTAACACTCCAGAATGTATTAGTTCATTAGATGCTGAGAAAGCTCTTGATAGAGTTGAATGGCCATATCGATTTAGTGTGTTCAAGAAATTCAATTTTAGTCCGATATTTACAACCTGGATTAAATTATTATATCATACCCCTGTAGCTTCAGTTTGTACTAATAATCAAAGATCTCCCTTTTTTCATCTATCTCACTGTACTAGGCAAGGATGCCCTCTTAGTCCTTTGTTATTTAATATTGCACTTGAACCTTTAGCAATTGCTAGCCGAGACTCGCCCAACATTTTTGGTATTACCCGCGGAAATGAAATACATAAATTATCATTATATGCAGATGATTTGTTATTATATATCTCTAATCCGGAGAAATCAATTCCTGTTATTTTATCTTTGTTGGCTCAATTTAGTAATTTTTCTGGTTATAAATTGAACCTTAATAAGAGTGAATTATTTCCCCTAAATAAGCAGGTTTCTGTTTATGGATGCTTACCATTTAAATCGATTATTGACTCTTTTATATATTTAGGGGTTAAAATCACAAAAAAGCATAAAGATTTATTTAAAGCTATTTTTTTACCCTTAATTGACCAGATTAAACTTTTGTTTACTAAATGGTCACCAATGTCTTTGTCACTGTTCGGTGAGATCAATGCTATCAAGATGATTATTTTGCCTAAATTTTTAAATATATTTCAATCGGTACCAATTTTAATTCCAAAATCTTTTTTTGATAATGTTGATTCAAAAATTTCCTCATATATATGGCAGAATAAAAACCCTAGGTTAGGTAAAAGGCATTTACAGAAATCTAAAAGAGACGGGGGTGGGGGTTAGCACTCCCGAATTTTAGATTTTACAAGTGGGCAATTAACATTCGATACTTAAAATTTTGGTTACGGGACTTGGATGTAATTTCAAGCCCACATTGGGTAAATCTTGAATGTAATTCTTTAGAAGGGTTTTCACTGGGTTCTATTTTAGGGACTTCGCTTCCTTCTATTCTTTCTAAATTATATAAACAAATGAATAACCCAATAGTTAAATAGATTCTACATATATGGTTTCAATTTCGAAAATTTTTTGGGTTGAACCAATTTATTTTATCATGTCCTATTATACCTACTTTCTTTTTTCAACCCTCCACTATGGATCAAGCTTATTTAGATTGGAAAATCAAAGGTATAGTACGATTTTGTGATTTATTTTTGGATAATTGTTTTATGTCCTTTGAACAGTTATCTAATAAATATAATTTACCTAGATCTCACTTTTTTAGATATTTACAGGTTAGAAATTTTTAAATTACTGTTTCTCCTAATTTTCCGCATTTATATTCAATGGATATTTTGGAAAAAATTTTAGATTTAAATCTTCAAAAAGGTGTTGTAGCAATTATTTGTAATATAATTATGAATTATGTCCTGATGTATCTAATAAAATTAAAACTGATTGGGAAAGAGAACTCAAGATTACTGTACCGATTGAAAAATGGAAAAAAATTCTTCAATTAGTTAACTCATCCTCTATATGAGCTAAGCATGCGTTGATACAGTTTAAAGTAGTGCACAGGGCTCATATGTCCAAAGATAAATTATCTCGTTATTACTCTTATATAAATCCTATATGTGATAGATGTCACTCCAAGATAGCTTCTTTAACTCGCATGCTTTGGTCATGTCCTTTGCTGAAAAAATATTTAGAAAGATATTTTTGATATTATTTCAACGGTTTTAAATATAGACCTACAACCTCACCCAATTACTGCTACTTTTGGGTTACCAATGATAGAATCAAATCACTTAACACCTTCAGCTCGTCGGATGATTGCATTTCTTACTTTAATAGCCAGAAGATACATTTTGCTGAATTGGAAAGAGATTAACCCTCCCGCCACATTTCATTGGTTTTCTCAAACTATACTGTGTTTAAATTTGGAAAAAATTAGAAGTGTTGTTTTTGACCCCTCTATCAAATTCGAAAAGACTTAGAGGCCATTTATTCAACATTTTCATATGATGTAATTTGACCATTTCCAAACTTATTTTACTTCTTTGTAATGTTGGTTGAGAGGAACGGAGTCATCGACACTAAGGCTTTCTTTTTTCTCCTTGTTTACGATATTACAAAACAGCCCATGCCTTTTTTTTTAGTTTAGTTGATTAATTCTGTTTAGATTAGTTTTTTTTGGGGGGGGGGTTCCTTTTTCATGATTTTTTTTGATGTTTTTCTTTGTCTTATATTATTCATCCGTATCCTATATGATTGGGAGTTTTATCATTTAAGTGTTATCTGTTAATTTTAATTATAACAGTGTATTCCCAATAACTTTGTACTACTACCATGTTATGTTTGTTTCTATGAAATTAATAAAAAGATTGAAAAAGAAAGAACGAAAAAGTTTCCTTTTAATTTATTTACTCACTTACTCTTATGGACCCCAAGTTCCATCCTCCTAGGTACTGGCACGTGCCCCCTCCTCTGATCTTCTGATCTTCTGATCTTCCTAATTGATTGTTGATCATAGACTCACTAATCAGCGGAGTTTCTTTGATTTTTATTTAATTTTCCCACTATTTGCCAGTGTCCATTCATTCGTAAGAACCTCTATCAGGCTTGCAGATTACATCTCCCCTCAATTGTGATGCTTGTCTGAAACACCACTTGTTTGTACTCCCCCACCAAATCAATGCTCCCACACTACCCACCTCTAAATGATACTTTTGGCTATATCATGGACATAGAAACCTTTCTGCCCCCTCCAAGCACACTGTTGCCTCTCGTTCAACCCCCATCACTACCACCAATTCCCTTTAGACATCATCCTGCAACCGAGTGGTCTTGGTTTCTGAGTTACTTGTGTTTTCCATTGTGCTATCTACATGTGAAAAAGGAACCATCATGTAAGGCCCTTTCAGCAATTTCTGTTGCCTACTTTTTGTCATGCTGATATGTTGGCATCAACAGTATAAAACTTTACTAAAACTCATAGCTGCTTTTACTCTTCAGACAGAAAGATCCGACTGAAGCACAAAATTCTCAAAGTGACAGTGATGAATTGTGGGTAGGTGACATGTTTTAATAATAACTTTTCTATTGATAACTAAATCTTACTTTCAACCAGAGCTCTTATATTTGTTTTTATAATCTAACAGAAAAACCTGACATTCAGCAAAAATCCTAATAGTTAATACTTGAAAAAAATATAATGATGCAAAGTTCTCACAGTAACAACATTGTATTTTGTCTTTCAGTAGATAAAAACATTAAAATTGTTCAGTTTTTTTTTAGAGATGGGATAGTTGACAAAGCATATTTGGAAGGATAGGCTTTGGAGAGGTCGTTTTTTAGACTAGGAATAGAGAGAAGAAAGTAGGATGATGCCATGATTCAGACAGAATTGCAATTCTATTTAGCAAACATACTATCTTTTTATTAATTGACTCGGAAATTTGTTTCACCAGGATGAGAATGCACAAGAAGAACACATAAGGCGACGAATTACAATTAGAAGAGAAAACATAAGAAAAAGGGTATTGTGTTTCGTATTTTGTCACTCTAAGAGGCTCGATTTCTTTACATCAAAGTCTTCATCTTTGTCTATCTCTCTCCCTAGACCTGTTTGCAGCTTCCTTATTTACCTGTTTTTCTATTCTCTCCAACGTAACATGCTTAAGTGGGACTTGACTCTCTCAATTTCAACCACCAAATGACCTTGTCTAACTTTTCTTCAATATCATCACCCTGATTTACCTCATGATCAGATAAAACCTTGCCATTTCAAAGGTATTTGTCACCTGCTGTTGGCAACTGCAATTACTTACTCATCACACTCCAAGCCTTCACTTTGGTATTTGATTCCAGTTGTATTTAAAAACTATGTATCTCTGGAAGAACATGATGTTATGCTGGCTCCCCTTCTAATTACCTTCCTTTATTCTCCTGCTTTTATTTGTCCCTTGTCAAATTCTGAAGCGAAAAAAGTCCTAAAGTTTCAGAAACTACCCAAACTATCTTTTTCATTTTTTGTAAACTTTATTTTTATCTTGTATTTACTTACTTGGGCCCTTGCTTCCAGTGAAGCATAGGCCATTGATGACCTCCAGTCTCCATCATCCCCTGAAATTGATGTTATGGATGGAGTTCGTCATTGCTTCTGCAATCCACTATATCCACTGTACAGGGGATTGGCCTATACAGCTTCGCCAAGCCCTGTTGGCCGGCCTTACCCGTTTCCACCTCACATGATGGGGGTGTAAGGTTGGACTTTGAGTGGCTTTTATCCTTGTAGCTTAACCTGAAAAGAATTTGTAGATTTCTTTTTGGTTCGTGGAAAACTGTCAGCTCAGTCATATCTTAGACCATAAAACATACGGGCAGAATTAGGTCATTTAACCCATCAAGTCTGCTCCGCCATTCAATCGTGGCTGATCCCTTTTTCCTCTCCTCAGCCCCACTCCCCAGCCCTCTCCCCATTATCTTTGATGCCATTTTCAATCAAGAACTGATGAAGCTCTGCCTTAAATACACCCAACGAACTAGACCCCCGCAGTTGCCTGTGGTAATAAATTCCAAAATTCACCACTCTCTGGCTAAAGAAATTTCTCCGCATCTCTGTTTTAAATGGACACTTTCTATCCTGTATCCGTCTTGTCCTAGACTCCTCCACCATGGGAAACATACTTTCCACATCTACTCTGCCTCGGCCTTTCAACAACGAGATACCCCACCCACCCTTCTAAATGCCAGCAAGTACAGATCCAGACACATCAAACATTCCTTGTATGATAACCCTTTCATTCCCGAAATCATCCTTCTGAACCTCCTCTGAGCCCTCTCCAAAACCAGCACATCTTTTGTTAGATGGGAAGCCCAAAACTGTTCATAATTCTCAAGGTAAGGCCTCACCAGTACCTTATAAAACCTCAACAACACATCCCTGCTCTTGTACTGTAGACCTCTTGATATGAATACTAACATTGCATTTTCCTTCCTCATCACCAACTCTACCTGCAAGTTAACCTTTAGGGTGTTCTGCACAAGGGCTCACAAGTCCCTTTGCATCTCAGATTTTTGGATTTTCTCATCATTTAGAAAATAGTCTGCACATTTATTTCTACTAGTAGAGTGCATGATCATGCATTTTCCAACATTGTATTTCATTTATTATTCTCTTGCCAATCTTCCTAATCTGTCTAAGTCCTTCTGCAGCCTACCTGTTTCCTCAGCACTACCTGCCCTTCCATGAAACTTGGCACAAAACCATCTGTTCGATAATCTAAATCATTGATATATAGCATAAAAAATTTCCACTTGCTGCATCCTACCAATCAGCCAATGCTCCAACCATGCTGGTAACTTTCCTGTAATACCATGGGCTCTTAACTTGGTAAGCTGCTTCATGTGTGGCACCTTGTCAAAGGCCTTCTGAAAATCCAAATATATAACATCCACTGCACCCCCTTTATCTATCCTATGTGTAATCTCCTCAAAGAATTCCAACAGGTTTGTCAGGCAAGATTTTCCCTTAAGGAAACCATGCTGACTTTGTCCTATATTGTCCTCTGTCACCAAGTACTCCATAATCTTATCCTTAACAATTGATTCCAACATCTTCCTAACCACTAGGTCAGGCTAACTGGTCTATAATTTCCTTTCTGCTGCCTTCCTCCCTTCTTAAAGAGTGAAGTGACATTTGCAGTTTTCCAGTCCTCTGGCATCATGCCAGAGTTCAAAGATTTTTGAAAGATCATTACTAATGTCTCTACAATCTCTACCACTACTCTTTCAGAACCCTGGGGTGCAGTTCACCCGGCCTGGGTGACTTATGTACCCTTAGGTCTTTCAGCTTTTTGAGCACCTTCTCCCTTGTAATAGTAACTGCACTCACTTCTCTTCCCTGACACCCTTCAACATCTGGTACATCGCTAGTGTCCTCCACGGTGAAGACTGATGCAAAATACTCATTGAGTTAATTTGCCATCTCCTTGGGCCCCATTATTATTTCTCTGGCCTCATTTTCTAGCGGTCCTATATCCACTCTCATCTCTCTTTTATTTTTTGAAAAAGTTTTTACTATCCGCTTTGATATTGTTCGGTAGCTTGCATTCATATTTCAGTTTTTCCCTCTTAATGAGTCTCTTAGTTGCTCTCTGTAGGGTTTTAAAAGCTTCCCAATCCTCTGTCTTCCCACTAATTTTTGCTTTGTTTTTATGCTCTCTCTTCTGCTTTTACATTAGGTTTGACTTCCCTTGTCAGCCACGGTTGTACTGTTTTGCCATTTGAGCATTTCTTCATTTTTGGAATATATCCTTCATCCACCTTAATCATATGTCTTTCCTTTCCTTCTGCTTATCAATGGTCCCTCTACTCAGGCTGTGTGCCCTTGATAGCTTCCACCAACTAGTTCATTTAGTGTTCCTTACTAATTATTAATTTCAAATTCCCTGCAACTTCTATACGCTGTGTCATTGCTTACCACCCACATCCTTGTAATCAATTTTTCCCATGTCATCAGAAATTTATTTTTAATTCTGGCCAGCATTTATTGATCTTCAGCAGGTAAATTATCTCCAATGTTAATCCATCAAACAACAAAATGATTATGTGTCATTACATTAGTTTATGGTTGCTTGCTGTGCACAAATGTTATGTACTATATTTCCTACAAAGCAATAATGACAGCAGATGAACAGAATTTAATTGGCTCGAAGGCACTTTGTATATCTTCTCACTTTTATGATCTATCTAATATTGTCTTCAGCTTCCCATTACATCCCTTTACAACACACTGTTTAATGACTAATATTTTAAGCAAAGTTTATTAGAGTACGTGTAATTGAACACATATAGACCATTTATCATTTAATTATGTTTTCTTTTTAGCTTGCAGAAGGGTCTGAATATTCATTGTTACTTGACCAAATCGGGGATGACGGCAGTTCCAAGACAGAGGAACGTATGTTTACACTTAGACCATTCACAATAAGACAACAAATATGTATATCAACACAAAATACAGCAATTTGTTTAATAATTATAAACAATGACATTTACAACATGCTACTCTGTTCTAGCAGGGTATACCTATAGGATGGGTATATGAGTCATTAAAATGCTTCTGAATATTGGTGTGCTACCATCCAAAAATAAGTCGATGAAAAGAACCAAAACAATTACTAAGGCTGTCCTGTGGTGCAAATTGACATCATAACTTCCATTGCCCTAACAATGCCATTCGTCAACAATTATGTAAACAATAAAAAATTTGAATAAAACTCAGTGACATCAACATAAAAGGTGATCAAGCACATTACAAGCCATAGTGACTTTGAAGTAATTTTCAATTCCCAACCCATTTGATGTGAAGATATGTTAGTTGCGTATAGAAAGTTCATGCCCATTACCTGAAGAATGAGCAACATATATCTAATACAATTCTATACTTACCTAAAGAACATGAATATCACTGAACCTCCTACCATCTATTTCAAGAGACCCATTCTTAGAAACCATTCAACAATTAAACATACGGGTGTTGCATTTCCTAGAATTAAAATAACCAGTTTTAGTCTTTCATGGTAACTAGGGGTAACTTCTGTAGTCTTCAGGTGAAGAAAATATGTCTTTTGGCATTTTTTTCTGAGCAGATAGATTTGTTTGTAACTAGCTCTCATTAAAGCTATAACGCACCAACATTGTTGCATCTCTTTTGCTCCTTTAATATCCAAGGCATGCTATCTGAACATAATAAGTTTTGATACAAAAGGAGATATTAGGCAAAATGCCAAAAATATTTGTGTTAAAGGAGGAAAGAGATAGGTTATAGGTCTAACAAGAGAATTCCAGAGCTTAGGGTATTGGCTGCTGAAAGCGAGCAGCACTGTAGACAATTAAGTTTGGAAATAACCAAGCTTGCAAGATTGTAGACACACATTTATGTCAGAGTCCATCTAGAAAGTGATCATAGTTACTTGTCGAGACTACATTCAAAGCATTTCCTTTACTTAATTACTTTGTGAGAACACATTCACCAGAGAGACAGTATGCTTCAAGAAGGATCAACAGCTTCTGCAGCCCATTTAAGCATGATAATTAAATATTGGTGTTATTAATGACAGCCAAAAATGAATAAATAAAATAGACCAGGCAGAGATGTTTGGAATAATCAATCTCAAAACAACATGAGGTTTTCAGCAGAGGGTGATCTGAGACAGGAGTGGAGTCAGGTAATATTAATCATTCTGAAATCAATAGTTGCATTTCTTAGAACTGTGATCCAAGTCTCATCTCGGAGTTAAAAAAAGTTAGTGGTTGCAAATGTTCTGGCTTGGTCAGACAGGTACAAGGAAGAGGGTTGCTGTCAGCACAAGAGAAGAGTCAATGAGCAGATTGTTGATTGTGGTTGCAATTTCTGATCATTCAGAACAGAATGTTAATCATTCTGGCAGTAGAATGGACGTGAATGGTAGTGGTGAGATATAGCATAGTTGTATGTCATCAGCTTACATACGGAAACAAATGGAATGTTCCTGGTTGATGTTGCAAAAAATAGTAGATGAGATATAGAATGGTTTCGATTATAGATCCTTGTGGGATGCTCGAAGGAAAAGAACATGTGAAGAGAATGTGTGGCTCTTTATGAATGAAACCAGGTGATTGTGACCTCATCTTGGCAGACAAGTGTAGAAGGGCATCAAAGGAAGGTAATAATCAAATGGTTCAAAAGAAGTAGGAAGATTAAGAAGAAAGGGAAATTAGTTAACTCCTAATAATTATAATGTTTCATAATCATAATGTTCACTGATCAGCTTTATATTTATAGCTGTTTCTGTTGATAGTTGAAGATGGCTCTTGAGAGTTCTGATATTTTACTCTTATTACAGTTAATTATTCACTTTTCTTCCAATAAACATTTGGCTGCATGATTATAACATTTATTATCTTTACCTGAGTAATTGCCCTTTTGGCCTGAGAACTATTTCCTTCACTGGAAAAAAATAGTTAAGCCTGATAAGTGTATGCATACAACTCTTCAAACTATTTAAAATTTGTCATATTCTAAGTTTTAGGGCATAAGTGACTTTCTCTTTTAACAGCTTGTTTCGACTTTTTATTTCAGGTATCATTGCCCTACTCCACTGAATTAAACCCTTGGTAAAAAAAAGTACTTCTCCTAAAGATCATATCTAATAATACATTTCCAGTTTTGGTTTGGTTAAACCAAATCAAATCTAATACTGTAGTTAAGAACCAAGGAACTTATAAAACATCTATTGAGATTGAGACCAGGAACTTCAGGTATCAATTGGTCCTCTGATATATAACTATCTCCCAAGACAACAGAGAACTAAATAAAAATGTGAATTCATTTATCATAAAGAAAAGTTTTGCAGCTTTACTTTCCTCAACTTATTCCCAAGTATTTTTAATTCCAGCCACATTTTGGAACTTGTATTATTTCAGAACTGTTGACAATACAAGGAAACATTTTCCTGTGGAGGAAGAAGAAATGAGATGAACCATATTTTGTATTAATTCTTAATGTTTTTGAACAATCAATAGAACTTCTATAATTTTTCAAGAATGCAGGAAGTTCTGTGTGGGTTTTCAAGTTTTCATGATTTTAACCTATAGTGAGTACGCTATAAATATTGTTTGATATGTATTCAGTATTATATTAAAACAATTACTTTGGATAGTTAGAGTAAATCATGTTAACTTTACAACATATAAATTGGTAAGCATTTTGCCTCTATGAACTAATTCTATTTCAGGTGAAAGACAACTGACTAATACGATACGAAGAAGAGTTAGGAATAAACTGAAAATTCTAAAGGTGAGAATACTATCATTAACATATCCGTTAAAGATATTCACATTCTTGCTATTTATAAAAATGTTGTTCAATGAAAAACTTATGAGGCATTTCTTTCCTTAGCTGGAATTGCAAGTTCATTTGTACATAATTTACTTGTTTCTTCACAGCATCTGCAGCAGATAAAAGATGATGAACTAATCACAAAGTTTGATAAGGCATTAGTAAGTAAATATTTACATATAATTATTTATTTAAGCAATTATATAAAGTTTAACATGGAGCTTCTTAGAAAACGACTTAAAATTGCTCATGTGATGAATTAAACCAACAAAAAAAATGAAATATTGGATTGCTGTATAACCAACCTTGGGCAAATATTGATTAATTCAGAATTGAAGATGGCTTTTCTAATCTTTATAGGCCAGTTGCTCACAGAAAAACTAATAATTCATCAGGGAGTTTATGCAATGTCAGATTTAGGTGTTAAAGGTTGCTTTGTGGTATTTGCCCATCACTAGTATTACAAAATAGAAATGGAATTCTCTGTTCTTTTAAAAATTATCCCAATGATGGCCTGCAGAGGGAGGTAAATACAAATTTCATGGGCTATAAACAGAGCAAACACCTATAAATTGTAAGTAAAGTAACACTTCAGGAGAAACATGATTAATACTTTAGGTCAATGACCTTTCATCAATGTACCTTCACAATATTTCTGTTAAAATTTTATTGCACATTGATAGAATTTTTAACACCTAAGCGTCACTGGAGCATGGAGAGAAGCATAGCATGGTCGCAAGTTGAGAAAAAAAACATTTTTAACTTGACTTACTCATACTTTTTGTAAGACAGAAAGATTATGGCATGGACATGAACATGTCATTCTGAAGTATACACTGTTTGCTCATTCATGGCAATAACAGCATGTTTCAGGCCATCACCACAAAAAACTGCTGTAAAAACTTTCATGTTCTTGGCAATGCACATTTATATCTTTCCTTCTGTTTTCATCCCAATAACCTACTATATATTCATGCAGTTAGTGCATTACCCACATGATCAATTTTTCATAGTGACCTCTTCATTAAATAGACTTTAACTTAGCATTGTGCAGGAATAATATCAAAAACATACAGAAAATTCTTTCCTTCATTTCAACAGAGTTCTTAAAATCTTGGTATTTGTCAAGTGATTTGTTGAACTCACCTGCTTAAATATAATATATGTTTCCCTCTTCTTTACTAGAGTCTCGATATCTCTTGTGAGCTAAGGTACTCTGAACTTGGTGTGTCTCTCCTTCACCTAGGAACATACTACCCTTGACTCTTGATATTGCCTTTTTAAAAGCCTCCCACTTGCCAACTATTCCTTTGCCTTTAAATAGAGTCACCTAGTTGATCCCAGCTAGATCCTGCCTAATACCCTCTAAGTAGTCTTTTTTATGATTGTTTCTAAACTCTAACCCTTCTGAAGTAATAGACTATATGTCAGTTGACTTCCTAACCACATGCTGCATCTGTCTGCTAACTTTATGTAGTTTGTGCACAGGACCCCTCTATATTTTGTTCATTTGTGATCTTTCAATATGTGGTCCCTCATGATGTTACAAGTTCTTCCATACTGCTTAAAAGTAGCCATGAGAATCTGTGGGATATTTGTAGTTGCCTCCACCATAAAGACTGATGCAAAAGTATTGATTTAATCTACATTGTCTTATTTCTTGTTATAAATTTACCAGTCTGGCTCTCTGTGGTTCCAACAGAGTTACCAGGCTACCCCCTTCCTCAGTATGCAATACTTTAAGGTTAGTTTTGACATTACTTGCCAGTTTTCTCTCATCAATGTTCTCCCTCTTTATTAGCTTTTTTTTGGTCACTACTACTGATTCTCGTAAAATTCCCAGTTGTCTGGTCTACCACTAGCCTCTGCCAATTCTCTACTTCTCCTTCTGTTCAAGTTGGAAATTATTTTACCATTCAAATCTCTACACGTAGGTCCTCCAGCTTTTTAAACTATTTGTGTTTGCTGTGTTTCTTCAACTATTTTAGTTCTGATAAAGGTTGCAGACTTGAAATGTTTTTTCTTCCCCATATGTTGCCTTGACCTGCTCAGTATTCACAGTATTTTTTGATTTGTTTTAATCTTCCATCTCTTTCCTGTCCAGTTAGCTTTGACATGGCCCTCCCATTACAAATAGAGATAATGCTGACTCCTGAATCTTTGTCATTTATTTCCCTTTCTCCCTTCTATCAGTCTTTGTTTTCCTTATCCTCCTAATTGCCATTGCTTGTCAATTTAATTTCATCCATTGACCCTGTGCAATGCCCAACATGACCCTTGATTTGCTTCACCTAAAGAACTTTGGAAGGAACAGAAATATAGCTTCATGTTCAAAGTTCAAAGTAAATTTACTATCAAAGTACATATTTGTTACCATATATATCCTGAGATTCATTTTCTTGCAAGCATTTACTGGGAAAAAGTGAAATACAATAAAATAAAAAGAAATATACTGTATTTCATTTGCCACTTCTTTGCCCATTCCCCTAAACTATCTAAGTCTCTCTGCAGGCTCTCTGTTTCCTCAACATTACCTGCTCCTCCACCTATCTTTGTATCTTCAGCAAATTTAGCCACAAATCCATTCACACCATAGTCCAAATCATTGATGTACCTCGTAACAAGCAGCAGTCCCAACACCGACCCCTGTGGAACTCCACTGGTAACTGGCAGCTAGCCAGAATAGGCTCCTTTTATTCTCTGTTTTCTGCCGACCAGCCAATACTCCATCCATGCTGGTAACTTCCCTGTAATTCCATGGGCTCTTATCTTGCTAAGCAGCCTCGTGTGGCACCTTGTCAAAGGCCTTCTGAAAATCCAAGTACAGCGTGTCTACTGCATCTCCTTTGTCTACCCTGCTTATAATTTCCTCAAAGAATTGCAGTAGTTTTGTCAGGCAGGATTTTCCTTTCAGGAAACCATGTTGGCTTTGGCCTATCTTGTCATGTGCCTCCAGGTACTCCATAATCTCATCCCGATAATCGATTCCAACAACTTCCCAACCACTGATGTCAGGCTAACAGGTCTATAGTTTCCTTTCTGCTGCCTCCCACCCTTCTTAAATAGTGGAGTAACACTTTCAATTTTCCAGTCGTCCGGTACAATGCCAGAATCTATCGATGCTTGAAAGATCATTATTAATGCCTCTGCAATCTCTCCAGCTACTTCCTTGAGAACCCAAGGGGCCATTCTTAAGACTATTAAGCTTCTTCAGCACCTTCTCAGGCATAATTTTCACTGCACAAACTTCACTTCCCTGACACTCTTGAATGTCCGATATACTGCAGGCATCTTCCATTGTGAAGACTGATGCAAAATACGCATTCAGTTCCTCTGTCGTCTCTGCATCTCTTATTACAATATCTCCAGCGTCATTTTGTATTGGCGCTATATCTACCCTTGACTCTCTTTTACCCTTCATATACAGGTACATATTCCTTTATCCAAAATTCTGAAATCCAAAAAGCTCCGAAAACCAAAGCTTTTTCGCCAACAGCTGACGTCACTCAGGTGTGACATGGCAGCATTAGCAGAGGCTGCCAGACATCAGTTGTGGCTCAGCGCTCGTACTGGTTACACGTGCATTTGCTGTTGGCTGATATTTTGTGTTCACTGTTGACTTTGTATTTAGTTTCACTGTGAAAATGTCAAAAAGAGCTGCAGATACCCCTATGGGTAACAATGAGAAAAAGAGAAGGAATCTTCTCTATCAATAACGCAGAAAGTGGAGTTATTGCAGAAGCTTGATTGTGGTGTGTCTGTGCGGTGTCTTACTGAAGAAAATAGTGTCGGAGCTACCTCTGTATATGATGCAAATAAACAGAAAGATAAGTTACTGAAATTTTATAGCGACAGTGACAGTGACAGTGACGTTCTACATTTATTCCAATAAGTCATTTACCATGTGTTTGATTCAATTGGTTTGAAGCTGTATATTTTTATGTTTTATTGAATATTTTTGTTGGAAATAAAATTTTTTCTTGTCATTATTCCCTAAACATTAGAGTATAACAACTATTTACATAACCTTTACATTGTATTAGGTATTATAAATAATCTAGAGATGATAAGTATAGGGGAGGATGTGCGTAGGTGTGGTGCGCTGCTGGGTCCTAAAGTCCATCACACTGAAGCAGGTTAAATAAGGGACTTGAGCATATGTGTTTTTTGGTATCGGCGGGGGTGGGGGGGGACTGAAATCCGAAAAATTCTGAATTCCGAAATGTAACTGACCCCAAGGATTTCAGATAAGGGATTGTGGACCTGTACTTAAAAAAGCTTTTAGTATCTTCTTTGATGTTAGTCGCCAGCTTCCTTTCATAATTCATCTTTTCCTTCCTAATGACCTTCTTAGTTTCCTTCTGCAGGTTTTTAAAAGCTTTCCATTCCTTTATCTTCCCACTAGCTCTGGTTTCCTTGTATTTCCTCTCTTTTGCTTTCACATGTGCAGAAATTTTCCGGGGTACTGATTTTTGGAGAGTACAAAATGCCATCATTTCTTTATTAGTACTGACAAATGAGCTTCAAGACATGTCCAGTATGTTGATTTTGCTAAGACATAATAATCACGACAGATTGGATGCTTTTATTTGCAATTATTGTTTTTGGATTCCCATGCAAGTTCCATTTTCACTTTTATGCATTGTGAGGTTATCACTCTGTAAATTTACTCTGGTGGAGGGAAGTACTGTTTCTCCATTAGCTTGTAGGGTAGAATAAGAGCATAACAGATCTGTATTGTCTGTTTCCATCATGAATGTGTATTTGTGTATTTAGAAATCTTGTATGTATTTCTTCCATATTTTCAATTGATTTGTGGGACTAAAAATATATTGTGTTTGATTTTTCCTTTTAATTATTTCTCCCTATCTCCAATTTATTCTAGAACATTTATGAGATTTTTTTTAATTGAAGAATGATGGTGAATCTAAATTTGAGAAAAATCTATAGTAATTACAAAATGCAATTATGGTTTTACATATTATTGGTTTTCATTTATATCAAATTTCAGACTATAGAGAGGGATGAAGGAAATCAGTTTTTTACTTCTGCTTTGGATGAGTCAGCTGATTCACTGATGCAAGAACATAAAAAAACACCACTGCGAGATTTACCCCTTGAATTTCATCTCACTGGATTGGAGGTAACTAGAAGTTAACAAGAAAACAAAAGGTGAACACGTAGGCTTTAATATTGAACACTGGAATGATTTAGTGTGAGGAAATGGGATGAGAAAAGACGCAGTCAGGACTAATGGGGCTCATCAGATCTTCTGATGAAATATTGATTTTTTCTGATTTTATGATATTTCAGTGTCTATATTCATTAACATTTTCTCCTGAGGTCGATTAAATACTTTATCAGTGATGCAGAAAATTATATGGGACAGTGCTTGATGTGGATATATAGGTAGGATATTTGCACAATTTTGTTTCATAGGTCAGGGATGTGATTCACCATCACACCTGATGCAAGGGTAATAGGCAAGTGCAGAACGAAGTACTTCAGGAGATCTCTTGAGAAATATGCTTGAAGTTTTTTCAAATGG